>NC_038253.2:30973922-31225560 GCF_000004515.6 Glycine max | reverse complement strand
TAGGAGTACATAATTGGTAAGCCGCGAAAAGTTGTCGATTCAAGACAAAACCTGTTAACATTGTTCTAACACAAACATGCATGCAAACATAGAGAACAGGTAATCAGAAACATATCATAATTGAGCTCAGAGTGTCACTATAATGCATAAGATAAATTACACTTAATGATCATCAATAACAATAATGCCCATACTTTCAACATGTTCTATAATGTCTTGGGCAGTAATCCCTTATTCAAAGGGTCAATTATCATAAGGTTTGTGCTAATTTATTTTATTGACACTCTTTGTTTCTGAACTTCTTCCTTCACGACAAAGTACTTCAATTTCATATGCTTAGCACCCTTAGAGTACTTGTCGTTCTAACAAAATACTGCTGCGGAGTTATCAAAATACATTTTTAGTGGCCTAGCAATACTATCGACAATTCCAAATCCTGAAATAAAGTTCCACAGCCAATTAGCCTGAATTGTAGCCTAAAAACATACTACAAATTCAACTTTCAGATGCAACAACAACTGATGCATACAAAATTACTTTCATTTTTTTCGTTCCATATCATTTCTAGGACATTGTGCGAGACTAACTTTGTCTCATTTCTAAATTAGAATAGGTGATGTTAAACACCTTTCCATCTTGAATCTCTCTAGTACTTTAATGATATATGCTTTCTGAGATAAGCCTAACAATCCTTGTGATCTATTACAAAATATTTTTATCCCTATCACATAGCTTACCTCACCCATATCTTTCACTTCAAAGTTTTTAGAGAGAAATTTCTTAGTCTCATGAAGAAGACCAAGATCGTTAGTTGCAAGCAAGATATCATCAATATACAGAATTAGAAAATAATCTTACTCTCACTGACCTTCAGATACATACACCGATAAACAGTATTTTCCTTAAATCTAAAGGAAACAATGGTATCATTAAACCTCAAATACCATTGGCGGGAAGCTTGCTTTAAGACTGTATATTGATTTCTTTAGTTTGCACACTATGTGTTCCTTTCCTTCAACTGAGAACCCCATTGGTTGGTCCATACAAACATTCTCCTCTAAATCTCCATTAAGAAAGGTGGTTTTCACACCCATTTGATGTAACTCCAAGTCATAATGGGCTACTAATGTCATGATAATCTTGAAAGAATCCTTTTGTGAGACCGGTAAAACGTCTCTTTAGAATCAATGTCATATTTATGAGTAAATTCCTTAGCAACAAGTCTAGCCTTGTAACTTTCAAGGTTGCAATGAGAGTCACATTTAGTCTTGAAGACCCACTTACAACCAACTCTCTTACAACCCTTTGGTAATTCTACAAGGTCCCAAACACCATTATGTTCCATGAAATTTATCTCTTCTTTCATGACATTTAACCACTTCTCAGAATTATCACAACTTACAGCTTGCGAAAACAAAACTGGATCATTATCATTAATGCTTAAGTTTGTTTCTGTTTCATGTAAGTATACCACATAATCATTCGAAATAGCTGGTCTCTTTTCTCTTTGAGACCTCCTTAATGCTACTTCTTGTGATTCTTCCATAATAGGTTCATTATGCATTATGGGTTCATTATTGTGTTGCTCCTCTTCATTAATTTTGTAACAATAACTGAAGGAGCAATCACCTTACTACTAGAGGCACAAGCTAAAAGGACTTGCACTCTAACTTCTTTAATTTCCACTTCTCGTGGAATTGTACTCCCAATGATGATTTCATCATTTTCAATGAACCTTGCATTTCCAGTTTTGACAATTCTCATACTATGATTAGAACAATAAAACATATACCCCTTTGACTTTTCTGGATAACAAATGAAATATCCACCGATTGTTCTTACATCCAATTTTCTTTCTTGCGGATTATAAATCCTTATTTCTGCCTGGCAACCCCAAACATGCAGGTGCCTTATACTAGGTATCCTATTTGTCCACAGTTCAAAAGGTGTCTTTCGAACTACCTTACTAGGAACCCTGTTCAACAAATACATGGCAGTTTTCAAGGCATACATCCACAAAGATACGAGTAAAGTCTAATTGATTAACATACTCCTAACCATATCCATCAAAGTTCTGTTACGCTTTTCTAATACACCATTTTGTTGTGGTGTACCGGGCATTGTGTATTGCACACAAATGCCACGTTTCTGAAGAAGCTTAGCAAATGAACCTGGGTGTTGCCCAGTTTCATCATATCTTCCGTAATACTCACCACCTTTATCATATATAATAATTTTCACATTTATGTCTAATTTCCTTTTTACTTCATTGTAGTAAATTTCTAAAGCATCCATTGCCTAAGAAATCTCGGGCAGTAAGTAGACATAATCGTAACGTGAATAATCATCAATAATGGTGATAAAGTATCCTTCCTTTCTGAAAGAACTAACATCTAAAGGTCCACAAATATCAGTATGCACAATTTCAAGAAGCTGGGTGCTTCTTGTAGCTCCTTTCTTTGTATGTTTTGCTTGTTTTCCCTTAATACAACCCACACAAATATTTAGATCCGTAAAATCTAGATAAGGAAGAATTTCATTCTTTATTAATCTTTTCATCCTTTCTCTAGAAATGTGACCTAAACGTTTATGTCACAAGAAAGCAGATCGTTCGTTAAACTATGTTTAGTGTCAACATTATGATGCAGAGTTAAAACAGTTTCAGCATACAAACTGTCTATTTTCAATTTATATAAACCATCACAAGAATATCAGTACCAATGAGATGATTATGCTTAAATAAATTGAAATATCCATTACCAAAATTAAAAGAGTATCCAGTAACATTAAGTTTAGATAATGAAACTAAATTCCTAGATAAACTAGGTACATAAGGAGTTTCCAGTAAATCTAAACGATGTCCAGTGTCGAGTTTAAAACAATAAGTCTCAACTATTTCCACTGGAACTTTCACTCTATTCCCCATGAAAATGAACTTTTTATTTGGGCTTATGGTTTGGATTGTAAGGAATCTCTGCATAATGTTAGAAACATGAGTCATACATCCAGAATTAATCCATTATGTATCATGGAAAACTTCAGTTAAGTTTGATTCAAAACATACACGAGCATTAAGCTCACTTTTCTTTTCGAACCAAAACTTGCACTTTAGGTAATCCTTCTAGAAATGTTCGGATTTCCTACAAAATTTGCAATTATTTCCCTTTGATACCTTCCTTTGGATTTGCAAAGAGTCATCATTGTTCTTTAATGACCCTTTGCCTTTATCATGCTTCTTCATGAATTTCTTTTCAAGCTCTTTGATTACCTTGGTGGCTTACATAATGAACTGAGTGACTTCCTTGATTCTCAAGCCTTGTTTCTTCCTGAACTAACATATTGTGCAATTCATGCATATTCCATTTATCCTTCATAGTATTATAGTTCATTTGAAACGGGCCATACTCAAATGATAATGAGTTTAGAATAAACTAAACAAGAAAGTTCTCATTCACATCCATTCCCAAGGTCTTAAGTCTTGCTGCAATGTTTTTCATCTCAATGACATGTTCATACATAGTACATGAACCATCAAACTTCATGGTGGTCAATGTACTCATCAATGTCCTAGCAACAAACTTATCAGTTGTTTGAGAGCACTCTCCCACTAATCTTATAAACTTTTTAGCACTTTTGATTTTAGGGAGAGTTGTCTTATTACTGTCTGCAACAATCATTCTCATCAACATTAGGCCGAGTCTGTTAGATCTTTCCCAGGTTTTATAATGAACTTTCTCTTCATTGCTACTAGCATCAATAATAGTAACAAACTTCTCTTCCAACATAGCAAGATCATGATCCAAAACACCGAGGTGAAATTGGACTTTCTCATTTCAGTCAGAGAAGTTAAGCCCATTAAAATTGGCACAGATGATACATAAGAATCCAATGAATTCAAAACATGTATTACATAATAAAATTCACATAAGTGTTTTGAGACATAAAATACATGTCATACATATGATTCATTCAGATAACGGTCAATGTATATTAATGTTCTCCTTTGGGTGATACACCAACACACAACATACAAACATAATGATGCTAATAAAATTTTAACATTATTTGGCAATTAAATATGCACCAATTAGTAGTATCTATTTCCTTTGAGCATATAAATAAAACTAATGATACACACAAATCGCCTACAATTATATTCATTAATTATAAGAACAACTAATCAACCTTTAGGCGATCCGTAAATGCCTTATAACAATGAATTTTAATTACCCATAAACCAATAACCATATAATTTAGCATCCATTATTCTATGAGTAATCAAAATAATCATTAATTGGGAATTAAATAACCTTACAAAATTTGGCCACTTTGGTGACTAACAAATTCAACATACATTTAATTCCAATCAAATATATATGGCCTGCACATACTTATTGCTATTAACAATTCATAGACATTCTATTAATTTCATTCCAAGTCATAAAATAATATTCACATTTATTTGTGTTTTGCATTCAAACACGTTTAAAGAAATATGTAGCATATATATATTTACTGCTACTAATAATTGCAAATCATTCACATTAATTTAATTAAAGAACATAAACTTTCAATCCTTTAATCACGTTTAATAATCATTTTTTTTAAAAAATAAACAAGTGGGATTGGAAATAGCAAAAAAGGGTTTGCAAATAGCAATTTCCAAAATATCTTATTCTCCCTGCAAGGAACGTACGCGTAGGAGCGACTTTTCAAACAAAAATTGGAATTGAGAGAAAGCTACATGCAGCCGCACAACTTTACAAAACCAATTCACAAGCGTCATTCTTTCTCTATAATTTAATATATAAATAACGTTAATGGAAAAGTAGCTTCCTCCATTAGAAATAAAAGCTTCCTCCATTAGAAATAAAATTGACAGCAGAAGTTTTCTCTTTGAAGTTTTGTATAATATTCCTTTCATACAAAATTTCATACTTTGGAAAAACATAATTAATGCTAAAAACATACTATTGAAACATGTAATTGAAAATACATGTAATAGAAATTAAAATTCCTAAATTTCATAATTAGGGTTTATACATAATTGAGAGAAATTAAATCATTCCTAAATTTCATAATTAGGATTCATAGGAGAAATCAAATCATTCTTGGAGAATCATAAATTTCATAACACATGTTCTGATACCACATGTAAAACATTAAGGGGTTCCCTAGACTATCAATTATAGGAAACAACAGGATCTTGAAACCTATGATTCTCACAAACAATCAATAAATAATAGATAATGATGTGTACCTTTCTCCATAGGAAGACTTGTACCTTTCTCCATAGGAACTTCTCTCCGGTGCACTTTGATTTCCTTGAAAGATGAGAGAAATAAGATTTCACTTCTTTAGACTTTTCTTTACTGCCTCTCTCCGTTCGTGATGACTATGAGTGAGAGAGAACACTTTTCTGGTCAGGAAGAGAACCTTATTTCACGTTAGTGGGTATTAAGCCCCTTTTATAATCACCACTTCCATCAAGTAGCAGTTAGTTCTAGAAACTTCTCCTATTAAGCCCAATTACAATTTAACCCTTAATCTTTAATCATTTACTTATTAGTCCCTACATAAGTCACATGCCTCTCACATGAGACATTAATTCTAACAAATGCAACTAAGATTACCTATTTCTCCAATATGCACAGTTCAACTTGTCTTTAAATATTGTGATAGGATTTGTCTCTTCAAAAACGAGAATTGCACTTTAAAAAATAGATGGATATTTAAGTAATTTTTCATTTTAGCCCTTAAAATTATAGGCATTAGCCACTTTAATTTTGAATTAACAAAATTCTCATTTTGGTGTTCAACATTGGAAATCATTATCCACTTTAATTTTTTTTATTTAGTAAAATTAGGAATTAAAGTCATCCATATTTTACAAAAAGTTGTTTGAAGCAAGTAATTTGACATTGTAATTCTTTAATCAAAGTCGTGAGATCAATTCTCTCTTGGATATGGAATCATTAATATTTCAAAATACTTTACTTTTTAGTGGATCAATTTGATATGAAGGAGAATTAATTAGACATCTAAATCTAGATACCTCTTAAATCATACTAAGAGAGAAGAACACTTGCAATTTTGTAAATTAGAAAGAGCAATTAGCTAACTTACATTTTTGTTAGTGTGTAGGTTCTTTCAAGAATTTCTCGGTTGAGAGACACCTAAACATTGATGGCAACAAAAGCAAAAGAAAGTTCTATTGTTGGGAAGGAGAAGAAGGCCCCATCATCAAATTCTCACACCACAACCACCAAAAGGACCACCAAACCATCCACAACAACAATAACTACAAACTCCACTAACAAGCCCGACTCAACCCCATATGAGAAAAACATCCCTAACTATCTCAAACCGGGAAAAACCTCACTCCCTGAGTCCCCCACTTCCAAACAACCAAAGAGTAACTCTCCCAACAATAAGACTTCTATGGCAATCAGAGGAAGATCTTGGGACAAACCATTTTCCTCTTTAAACTTGACAAGATCTTTAACAACTCCACGTACATCTTCCATTGGCCCAGCTAACAAAAGCACTATCCCTTCCATACCCATTTCAGATAGGACCTCAAAGGCCCCAAGTGATGGAAAAACCAAGCCATTAGTCACAAAGGGTACAAAGAAAACTATCCCTACTAATACTACTACTTCTACTAGCACTAAGAAGGTAGCTAATAAGGATCATGCTTCTATTAAGTCAACAAAGGGTACTCCTAAAGAGACTAAAAAAACTTTAAAGGTTGAAACTGAGCAAGTTAAGGAAGTCACAAAAGTTGAAGTGATAAAAGTGGAGAATGAAGAACACAAAGGACAAAAGGTTGAACATGTGAATGTTCATGTTTTTCCAAATGTTGAATATGAACATGAGATTGAGCATGTTCAAGGGCTTGAGAATTATGATCATCCACCCCATTATCAAGTTGATGATGAGAGGGTCATTTCTATAGTGCCAGAAGCTGAAAAAGAGTCACTAGAAGAGAAAGCAAAGGATAAGGAACATGAGTTAGAGGAAGATAAAACAAACCAAGATAAAGGAGGAAACAATAATGAGAGTGATCACCAAGAAAATCATGAAGGAAAATTTGTTGTTAATGATGAAGGTGAAGGTGAGGGTTGTGAAATTATAATAGAAGATCACAAAAGTGAGAACAAAAACAGTGAAGAAGCGGCAATAAAGGAACAAAAGGAAGCAGTTGATAAAGTAGAAGAGAACAAGGTTGAGGCAACGCCATTAAAACAACAATTAGGCGAAAGGAGACATGGGAAAATGGAGGCTCAGGTGTCCAATGATGAGATTGAAAAAACTGTTAAGCTTTTGGAGGAAAGGAAGAACAAGGTGAGGGCATTGGCTGGGGCATTCCAAACTGTCATTGATCATCAAACAACATCAAAATGAAGCATGTTAATGTGAAAAACTACTTTTCTAACACTTTATGCATATAAAGGGAACACCGATAGAAGAAGAAAAAACAAACCAAAATCAAAACATGGAGAGGTAAAGAAGTTTTTCTGATGTGTACATGGCTTTCTCGTTACAAAAATTGAAAAGTGATGCCTTCAAACTTAGTTGATTTGTTAACTTGGATTCTAATTCATTAACATCTGTAATTAAAACCATTGTAACATGCATATATTATTCAGTCTTTGGTCAATGTAATAGCTCTCTTCCTTTTATTCTTGGTTTCTTTAAGAGTTAAAGCTTGTGTTTGATTCATCGGGCATGGCTATTTAGCTACAATAATTTGACTATTGTTATAGATATTTATGGCCAAGAACTCTCACATTACACTATAAGTTAAAAATTGTTTTTTTTTTACTTCATTTAATATATAATTTCAAAATTATTATATTTGGTCATACTTGTACTCCTTACCCTTGTTGCAATGAAGTTACCTAAAATACGCTATACAACAACAATTAATTAAGTATATGCAATGATATATAAATAACAATTAATTCGATGCATCTAAATTTTCAATATCTCTATGAAACCTTATTTTTTGAAACTCTAAGGGAGTTGCTGAGCTGTGAAAAAAAGGGTCAACATTCTCAAAACCAATGTTACAAAAATCAAAACAAAACTTAATCATTTTCTTGGGATAAAAAAACATATTTAATCTTTCTTAAGAATAAAATCAACCACAATAAGTTGATTGAACATGATGTGTGTGTTATTATAAATCCTCCGATATTTATCTTTGTTTCCAGTGGATAAAAAAATCCATAACTTTTTCTTGTAGTTTACTAAAAAAAATGAAACAAGTTTTTTCAAAATCACTTTATATATGTAGAAATATAATATTATTGAGATTAAAAGAGAAAATACAATTGGCAAGGGAGTCTCTATTTACAACCTTATATATATATATATATATATATATATATATATATATATATATATATATTCTAACTAATTGACAATTTTAACCTTGTACACAATTGTACTAACTAACTAAGGGTTTAACTCAAACTAGTAGAGTTAACTTATAGAGATATAACAAAGTATACACTCACTCGCCCCCCCCCCCCCCCAAACTTAATGAGATTGAGAAACCAAAGAGAGCTGAACAACATTAATATAAGTTTTGAACTGAGAAAAAATTATCTAGTAGAAGACAAAGGCTTGGTGAGCAAGTTAGCCCACTGATCATATCCAGGTATGTGTTGAACAATCAACCTCTTGGAAAGAACCTTTTCTCTTACAAAGAAAACATCCAATTCCATATGCTTAACCTTAACATGAAGAACCGAATTATGAGCCATCTACACAACACTTGAATTGTCACAAAGCACCATAAGAGTGAGGTGAAGGACTACAAGTTCACTAAGAAGAGTCTTAATTCATAAAATGTCAGTTGTAGTTGTTGCAAGGCTTAAGTACTCAACCTCAATGCTTGATCTAGAGACCACAATCTGTTTTTGTTGAAGACGTGATGTCTAACAAACTATAGTAGAGCAAATTTTTATGCTATTTTTTAGGAAAAATAGAAGTCATGTTGATTGTTAGGATAAAGCTATCTAAGTCCTATTCTTTAGGATAAAGTTGTTTTAGTCCTATTGTTTTAGCATGACCTGTTAGTGACTTTATTTTTCTGTTAGCAGTTATTTTTTGGTTATTATGGTTATAAATACATTGCTTCATATCTGAATAAAAATAAGCCTTTGCAGTCTCAATTTCCTCTACATCCTCTTTCATTCTTTAACATTTTATATATGTTGTTATTAACAAAAAAAATATCAGTTTTCTAGACCACTAAGAAACCAAATTTGGGCCAAGATAAATGGCTGCACCAAAAGTAGATCTTTTGTCATCAGGGTCAGCAGCCTAGTCAGCATCACATAATGCATAAATGGAGAAAGCTGGATAAAGAAGAGCAGGATGAAGAACCAATCCATGATGAAGATGGTCTCTAAGATACCTTAGAATTTGCTTTACAACAACCCAGTAACTCTTAAGAGGAGAGGACATAAAGTGACAAACTTTTTTAACTGAGTAGCATAGCTCAAGATGAGTTACAATCACATATTGTAAGACTCCAACAATGGAACTGTAAAATGAACCACCCTGTAGTGAATCAAAATCTTGTTTGGATAACTTACAGCTGAATGCCATAGGAGAGGAAATAGGTTTTGAATCAATCATGTTGGTCTTGACTAGTAAATCTCTGATGTACTTTGAGTCTTCAAGAGATACCCATTAGGCAATGAGTGAACTTCAATTCCTAAGAAATAAGTGCACCAAGTTGCTTGAGAGAAAAAGTGTCATTGAGCTTGTCAACCTTCTGTTACACCGAAGAAGGTGAACTACCACTGATGATGATATCATCAACATACACTAGAATGTACACAGTAGCAGATTTAATGTTGAAGGTAAATAAAGATCGGTCACACTTGTTGTCAGTAAACCGAAATAGGAAGAGCCTTTTTTAACTTGTAGACCGGGCTGTGAGATAAGAAGTTCACGAATATTATATTTCAGTTCACCCAACATGAAGTTCAATAGTGTTTAATTATCCAATCGGAGTTCAACATTTTTTTCAAAACGTACAACATAATTGTGACACCCTTTATCCAAACATATATATAAATAAATAAAATATATAAAAATATCGGTAACCAAATTCAAATGGGTAAAAGGTTCACATTCACTTTTCTAACCTATAATAAAACTTGTTCAAATAATTAATAAATCATTTTGGCTCAAAACAAGGTTGCCAAAATTTACAAAAATATTTTGTTAAATCAGTGAGATAAAATAAAATAGACTAACATCATGCAATTAATATAAAAACTTATGCTCCACTGTCACATCCTATCAGAGCATTGTGTCCCAACGTCCTTTAGCACAAGGTTCCTTATAGCACTTCACCTAGCCATCTGCTCCCCCGAACACAAAGTTTAACATCATCACAGGATCCAAACACAAACAACACACAGGGAGTGAGTTATCACATTCCTAACTAATAGAGAAAAATAAGACAACATATAGGTATAAATATTATATAACAAAATACAATTTACTTGAGCATAACTCATGTTATTTCACTACATGTCTCATTCGTTTTCACAACATTTGCATACTCAATAGTCAAAACACAATATCATCAAATCAATCAATACAGAACAATACACAAGCGTTATGCAACAGATACACTAAGACTCAATCCTATATGCAATGTGGTACCATGTCAATGAAAAACCTCGTCGGACGCCTAGGAGTACATGACAAAACAAACCACACACTAGCAAGTCAAGTCACTCTCACTAGGTAATATCATAGGGAGACCAGCTAGGGTCATAGTGTTTTGCAAGAATGCTCCAACCATATGGGATCAACATAGGCTTAAAGGAGCACTCAAACCGGGTGACCCCCAAGGCCTACACTCCGAAGAGTTCGTCAGGGCCTCTCCCTCCTAATTCAGGTCCAACCCAGAAAATATTTTAGCACACAGACTCTATCTATGAATTGTACAAAACACACGACTCCTCAATCGTTCTCAAATATTTTTAACTCATCGCCCTTTAAGGGTCTTAGCGTTAACTCGTCGCCCTTAAAGGGTCTTAACATTAACTCGTCGTCCTTAAAGTAACTTAGCATTAACTCGTCGCCCTTAAAGGGTCTTATAGTCGTGTGATTGTACAATCCACAGTTTACTACTCAATGCACACAACATCTCAATCAAGTGCATATTCAATTTATCACATACACTCGATTTCAATCACAATGTTATAATCTCAAAATAACATGTTATCACACCTTATGAATTATACACACTTTACCTATGAACTATGCAATACACACAACTACTCAATTATTTTCAAACTCATTTTAACTCGTCGCGCAAAACTCGTCGCCCTTAAAGGGTCTTACAATTGTATGATTGCATAATTCATAGCTCACAACATAATACACATCTCAATATACATGTATTCCATCATTCATCACATGTTCAATTCACCACATACTCACAATTTGAATCATCATTTCATATCCTCAATATAACAATTTATACAAAAGACTATCACAACCTATGGACTAAAACCCCTCAAATAATATTACACAATTATATCAAAATCATAGGTCAAAATATACAAATATCAAGAGCACAATTTATCAAGAAATTCTCATCAGAACATCAATATTTTATTTATAATCATAAAGGAAAAATTGCAATTTAATAAATATCCCAAAATAAAATCCCAATTTAATCCTTCCCTACACATGTTCTCGTTAACCCCCAATTGTGAATAACTCATCCCTTACCTCTAAGCGGACTCACGTGTCTTCCGACAACAATAGCGGCATCTTTAGCGGTTCCCTGAGATTCCTCAAGTTTTTCCTCCGACTGCTTTGATAGAGTTCCCAAATGTCAACGAGACGGAGAATGGATTGAAGCCTCCATATGTACTGTCTTCGTGCAATTCGTTTTTCTTTCTCCTTGAATATTATCTCGCAAATCCAAACGTAGAAGGTGTGCGGAGCTGAATCGCGAACCACATATCAAAATTTCATGAAAATCCAACGGTTAACGAAACCGGTATTGTAGTTTTACTGAAACCATTCTGGGTTTCTGTGGGAAAAGAGAAAACTACGGTGCGAAGGGTATTCCTCTTATCTCTGACATGTTTTTGCAATTCCCAACGGTGAGAATGCTAGGAATTGGGTTGCAAACTTGGTGCTTAAATTTCACGACGATCAAATGGTTAATGAGCTTGAGATCGTTATTTTTCCGAGACAGGTTTTGTGGGTTGCGGGAAAAAGAAAGGGTTTTGAGAGGAGAAAGGGAAAAACGAAAATGAGGGAAAGGAGAGGCACTGTGATGTGCCATCATTTTCTTCTATTTCTTAAACCCTTTATGCACCATTTTAATTACTGATTAGTCTTAATTGTCAAATTAAGTAGGCAATTTTATTAATTTGATGTTTTTAATCTAATTTCAGGAATTAATGAAACATTGGGCTTAATCCGGATTTTGGTTGTGGACTTGAAGAGGGCAAATTAAGCAGCGCTTACTTTAGTTAATTTCTAATTAGGAGATTGCAATTTTATTTTATGTGGTTCAGTGTTTATTTCGTTTTGGGCCAGGACAATGTAATAGGACCCAGTTACTTTGAGTGACTCTTTTTAAATAGCAGCCTTGGGATTCGTGCAAGGCAATTCTGTTAGGCTATTAAGTATTCAGAGCATTTTTTAGGGTTTTACGTTTTTCTTTTCTAATGCTATTGTTCACGTAATGCAATTTTCCATTTTCTGCTTCTAATTACAATTTCGTTCTTGTTTCTTCTTCTGCTTTCATTTACGTTTCTGTTTCATTTACGTTTCTGCTTCATTTACATTTCTGCTTTTAGTTTCATTTACATTTTCTGTTTTATTTGAATCTATGGAAGGCTAAATATTCTGGTGTTGTTTCCTTTTGAGGACGAAGCTCAACTCTCTTCGAGGTTTTGTTTATAATGTGGCTTCCTGGCAATTTTTCCCTTCACCAGTTAACCCACATTCGTTAATATTAATCTGTGCATGCTTCGTGTTTGATTAATTGCCTCTGAGCCTAACTTGCGTTCATGCTTAATGGACGAAGGGTTAACTGGTGTATGTGTTTCCTAATCACGTATTGACAACCCTAAGTTGATTTTCGCCTAGTAAATTGAAATAGGGTTGGATTAAGTGGTTAACTGTTAGGGACGAATTCTCCATAACCCAGGACAAGAGAATGACTTCTGAATCAGAGGAAACAACCCGTTTTTAATATTATTAGTTTCGTATTCCAATTTACTTGTTATGTTCTTTAAATCACAAAACAAACAACCCTCCCCCCGATCGTTACTGTTACTGCAAGTATATTATGAACATTTGGTTTATCATTGCTCGTTGGGAAACGACCTAGGATCACTTCCTAGTTACTGCATTTTCATGTTTATTTGATTCGGGTACGACCTCGATCAAATTTGGCGCCGTTGCCGGGGAGCAGTGTCCAAAGGTTCATAATAACTAGTGTTGTGTTAGTGTTTAATTCTTTCGTGTTTTATGTTTAATTGTTAGTGTTGTGTTAGTGTTTGTGTTAGTGTTGTTTAGTGTGCTGTTATTTTGTTTAGTGTGTTTTCTGTTTTAGTTTTTCTATTAAGCGCTTCCCCTGTTTCAGTTTTGGGTGTTTTGCTGTGAATATTGTTTTGCGACAGATTTATGGACCACTTTTGCTTGCGACAAAACAGAGTAGTAGTAGAAATCCCTTAGCGACCACCCTTGCTGAATTATTTGGGATTTTTTGTTTTAGTAGCTAGAGTTGTTATTTTTGGCTGAATTTTTTTGTGGTAACTTCTTTTAGTCTATATTTTGTGGGAAAAATAGCTAGAGCCTTTAGTTTGGTTAGATTTAAAAGTTCCAAAAAAGTAGCAAATTTTGTTTTTGTCAAAACTTCAAACGACCATAACTTTTGCATAACTTTTGCTCTGGTTATCAGAATCGCAATTATTATATATGTATTTGGGGTCCAAAAAAAGTGATTCTGTCAAAAGTTTTTTATTTTTCAAGTTTTATTCACTTATTTTTTTGCAACCTACCATTTTTAGCTTCCATAGTTAGACTTTGAATTTTGGTTTGAAATTTTTTGTGCTATCTTATAATCATTTTATAAGGTTGCTCACAAAATTTCAAGTCATTTGGATATCATTTGAGGGTAGCTGTAGTTCAAACCTACACCTTTATTTACATGATAAGGCAACTAGTTGTGCATGCTGAATGTAGTGTATGACTTGAGGCAATCCATCTGACTTACAACCCTTTGATCCCGAGATAGATAGGACATTTCATAGATTAGTTAGGCATCATTTTATACCTTTTGATCATCCTGAGCATTCCATTACTGGTGAATCTGTGCATTCTGTTATTGGTGATTTTGAACATCCTGATTTTGAGCATTATAATTTTGAGCATTCTGATTTTGAACATTCCGAGAGCATGGCACAACCTCCACCCCCTGAGAGGACTCTAAGGGAAATGGCTGCACCTGATTTCACCTACGAAAGCTTGTGCATCCAATACCCTGATAAGGATGTCCCATATGTTCTTAAAATTGGACTGATCCATTTGCTTCCAAAGTTTCATGGCCTTGCAGGTGAAGACCCGCACAAACATCTGAAAGAATTTCATATTGTCTGCTCCACCATGAAACCCCCAGATGTCCAAGAGGATCACATATTTCTGAAGGCTTTTCCTCATTCTTTAGAGGGAGTGGCAAAAGACTGGCTGTATTACCTTGCTCCAAGGTCCATCACGAGTTGGGATGACCTTAAGAGAGTATTCTTAGAGAAATTTTTTCCTGCTTCCAGGACCACGACCATTAGGAAGGATATCTTAGGTATTAGACAACTCAGTGGATAGAGCCTATATGAATACTGGTTGAGATTTAAAAAACTATGTGCCAGTTGCCCTCACCATCAGATTTCGGAGCAGCTTCTTCTCCAATATTTTTATGAAGGACTCAATAATATGGAGAGAAGAATGATAGATGCTGCCAGTGGTGAAGCCCTTGGAGACATGACTCCTGCTAAAGCCATAAATTTAATTGAGAAGATGGCTTCCAACTCCCAGCAGTTTAGCGCCATAAATGATGCTATAGTCATTAGAGGAGTGCATGAGGTAGCTACAAACTTATCTGCATCATCTGAAACTAAGAAGCTTGAAGGCAAACTAGATACATTGGTTAACTTGGTAACCCAACTGGCCTTGAATCAGAAATCTGTACCTGTCGCAAGAGTCTGTGGTTTATGCTCCTCTGCTGACCACCATACAAACCTTTGCCCTTCTATGCAGCAACCTGGAGCAATTGAGTAGCCTGAAGCTTATGCTGCAAACATTTACAATAGACCTCCTCAACCTCAGCAGCAAAATAAACCACAACAGACCAATTATGACTTCTCCAGCAATAGATACAATCTTGGATGGAGGAATCACCCTAATCTCATATGGTCTAGCCCTCAACAACAACAACAACAACCTGCTCCTTCCTTCCAAAATGCTGCTGGCCCAAGTAGACCATACATTCCTCCACCAATCCAACAACAACAACAGCCCCAGAAATAGCAAACAGTTGAGGCTCCTTCACAACCTTCCCTCGAAGAACTTGTGAGGCAAATGACTATGCAAAACATGCAGTTTCAACAAGAGACCAGAGCCTCCATTCAGAGCTTAACTAATCAGATGGGACAATTGGCTACACAATTAAATCAACAACAGTCCCAGAATTCAGACAAGCTATCTTCTCAATTTGTCCAAAATCGCAAAAATGTCAGTGCCATTTCATTGTGGTCGGGAAAGCAGTGTCAAGGACCTCAACCCGCAACACCTTTCTCATCTGCAAATGAACCTGCCCAACTTCACTCTACTCCAGAAAAAGGTGATGACAAAAATTTACCTAACAATTTCTGTACAGGTGAATCTTCCACTGGTAATTCTGATTTGCAGAAGCAGCACATCCCTCTTCCATTCCCTCCAAGAGAAGTTCCCAACAAAAAAATGGAAGAGGCAGAGAAAGAGATCTTGGAAACATTTAGAAAAGTAGAAGTAAACATACCTCTGCTGGATGCAATAAAGCAAATTCCAAGATATGCTAAATTCTTGAAGGAGTTGTGCACTAATAAGCGGAAGCTTAAAGGAAGTGAACGAATTAGCATGGGCAGAAATGTCTCCGCATTGATTGGTAAATCTATCCCCCAAATTCCTGAAAAATGTAAAGATCCAGGTACATTCAGCATACCTTGTATTATAGGGAATAGTAAGTTTGACAATGCCATGCTAGATTTAGGAGCTTCTGTTAGTGTTATGCCTCTGACTATTTTTAATTCTCTATCTCTAGGTCCCTTGCAGTCAACTGATGTGGTAATTCATTTAGCTAATAGAAGTGTTGCCTATCCTGTTGGTTTCATAGAAGATGTCTTAGTTAGAGTTGGTGAACCGATTTTCCTTGTTGATTTTTATATTTTGAATATGAAGGATGAATTTTCTCAAGGATCAGTTCCTATCATTCTTGGCAGACCCTTTATGAAAACTACTAGAACTAAGATAGATGTATATGCAGGCACACTATCCATGGAGTTTGGTGATATAACTGTTCATTTTAATATTCTGGATGCTATGAAACACCCATCTGAAGATCTTTCTGTATTTCATGCTGAAATAATTGACCATGTTGTTGATGAATACATGACTGATCTTTATTTTAACATGCATGCCTCTCACTCTTCATGCATTGAGTCTGAAATTGTACTTGATCATATGTCTGAATTTGATGTTGAGAGTGAATTTGAAATTGATATTGATTGCATGTCTGGTGGTGGTGGTGTTTTACCTCGAGATTGATTTTATAGAGTCAGATAGGACTAACCATGTTTAAAAAAGTACACATACCTCTGACTTTCTTTATGAGGTACAGGCTGAGAAACCATCTCCTTCTACCACTATCCAGCCGGCCACACCAAAATTGAAGCCTCTGCCATCAAATTTAAAATATGCTTACTTGGATGATAGCAAAAGTTTTCCAGTGATTATATCTGCCTCCCTTGCTGATGAGCAAGAGAAGTTGTTGTCTGTTCTCAAGAAGCATAAGAAGGCTATAGGCTGGACCCTGGCGGACATTCCTGGTATTAGCCCATCCACATGTATGCGTCGAATAAATTTAGAGGATGGAGCTAAACCAGTAAGACAGCCACAGAGAAGACTCAACCCGGTGATTCTTGATGTAGTAAAGAAGGAGATAACCAAGCTTTTGCAAGCTGGAATCATTTATCCTATCTCCTATAGCCAATGCGTGAGTCCCGTCTGTTAGACAAGTGGCCTCAGATATCTTAAGAAGGGGGGGTTGAATTAAGATATTCCAAACTACTTCCCCAATTAGAAATCTATTTCACTTTTTATTCAAGTTATAAATTCCCTTAATAATGAACTTCTTAAATATTGATTCAAATAAAACAATTTGAATATGAATATAAAGAAATAATAAACAAAGGAGATTAAGGGAAGAGAAAGTGCAAACTCAGATTTATACTGGTTCGGCCACACCCTTGTGCCTACGTCCAGTCCCCAAGCAACCCGCTTGAGAGTTCCACTATCTTGTAAATTCCTTTTACAAGTTCTAAACACACAAGGACAATCCTTCCTTTGTGTTTAGAATTCCTTTACAACAAGAGACCCACGGTCTCTTAATCCCTTAGAGAATGAGAAGAAGAAGAAGAATGAATCTCTCTAGAAAGAGATAGATTTTACAGATTGAGCACTCAAATAATTCCTTAATGAATTGCAATTGAATTGGCCAAGGAATTCTTAAGAGGATAAAAATGATTTTTCTCTTTGAGAGGATAAACACTTTTTTTTCTGAAAAACTCTGAGCAAATTCGTGTTATAAGTTACATATATATAGACCATTTGTGGTCATGAAAAAGCCCTTTGAGAAGTTGTGACTCTTAGAAAGATTTTTCTGAAAATGTTGTCTAGTAATCGGTTACAGGAATTGTGTAATCGATTACAGCTTTTAAAATTTGATTTAAAATGTTTATTAACTGCTGGTAATCGATTACCAAAATTGTGTAATCGATTACACAGTCTAAAATTTAAATTCAAATTTTAGTAGCTGTTGTAAAACGTATTTGGCCACTGGTAATCGATTACATCCTCTGGTATTCGATTACCAGAGAGTAAATCCTTTGAAAAACACTGTTTAATTAAATTACTTGGCCAAACCTTTTGCTAATTCAATTAGGAATTCCCTTCCTAATATACTAGTGATCATCTTGATGTTGTGACTTGTAATCTTGAAGTATTGTCTTGAATCTAATCTTGAAAAGCCCATTTGCATCAATTGCATCATATCATCATGATCATCATCAAAACACCAAAGGCAATTGCATCTACACCGTCCAGGTAGTCTCGAAGAAAACCGGCCTCACAATGATAAAAAATGAGAAGGAGGAGTTGATTCCTACTCGGCTGCATAACAGTTGGAGAGTCTGCATCGACTATAAGAGGCTGAACCAGGTTACCAAAAAGGACCATTTCCCCCTGCCATTCATTGACCAGATGCTTGAACGCCTGACAGGTAAATCTCACTACTGTTTCCTTGATGGTTTTTCTGGTTATATGCAAATTACTATTGGTCCTGAGGATCAGGAAAAGACCACATTCACCTGCCCCTTCGGCACTTTTGCCTATAGGAGGATACCTTTCGGCCTGTGCAATGCCCCTGGTACCTTCCAGCGGTGCATGATTAGTATTTTTAGTGATTTCTTAGAAAATTGCATAGAGGTGTTTATGGATGATTTCACTGTATATGGATCCTCTTTTGATAGTTGTTTGGATAGTTTGGAAAAAGTTTTGAATAGATGCATCGAAACTAATCTTGTTCTAAATTTTGAAAAATTTCATTTTATGGTTGAGCAAGGTATAGTTTTAGGCCACATTATTTCCAATAAGGGTATTGAAGTAGATCCTGCAAAATTTTTTGTTATTTCACAATTGCCTTACCCCTCTAGTGTGCGAGAGGTGCGATCTTTTCTTGGTCATGCAGGATTCTACAGGCGCTTTATAAGATATTTTAGCAAAGTAGCCCTTCCACTGTCCAACTTGTTGCAAAAAGAGGTGGAGTTTGACTTTAATGACAAATGCAAAGAGGCTTTTGATTGCCTCAAAAGAGCGCTGACTACCACCCCCATCATCTAGACACCCGACTGGACAGCCCCTTTTGAGCTTATGTGTGATGCATTAAATTATGCATTGGGGGCTGTCCTTGCTCAGAAAATTGATAAATTGCCCAGGGTGATATATTATGCTTCTAGGACTTTAGATGCTGCGCAAGCGAATTACACTACTACTGAGAAAGAGCTTCTAGCCATAGTTTTTGCTCTTGAAAAATTTCGATCTTATTTGCTTGGTACCCGCATTATTGTTTATACTGACCATACAACTCTAAAGTACTTGTTGAAGAAGGCTGATTCTAAGCCTAGGTTGATCCGATGGATGCTCTGGCTCCAAGAGTTTGACTTGGAGATCCGTGATAGGAGCGGAGCACAAAATTTAGTTGCTAATCATTTGAGTCGGATTGAACGTGTATCTGATGCGGATTCACCCATTTGGGATGATTTTCCGGATGATCATTTGTATATACTGTATAGTATTTCTGACTCTCTTTCTACTCCCTGGTTTGCTAACATTGTCAATTATTTAGTTGCTTCTGTTTTTCCTCCCTTAGCATCTAAGGCCCAAAAAGATAAAATTAAAAGTGATGCTAAGCATTTTATTTGGGATGACCCCTACTTGTGGAAATTGTGCAGTGATCAGGTCATTAGACGATGCATTCTAGATCATGAGACTAACTCAATCCTGCAGTTCTGTCATTCTTCCACACCGGGAGGTCATCTGGGTGTTCAAAGGACAGCTCACAAAGTGCTTGATTGTGGCTTTTATTGGCCCACCATCTTTAAAGATGCGTGGAAGATCTGCAGCACTTGTGAGCAGTGTCAGAGAGCAGGAAATACACTTACATGGCGACAACAAATGCCTCAGCAACCTATGCTATTCTGTGAGGTGTTTGATGTCTGGGGTATAGATAGGCCCTTTTCCTGTCTCTTTTGGTTATGTTTACATTCTCCTTGCAGTTGACTATGTTTCAAAATGGGTGGAAGCCAAGCCCACTAGAACTAATGATGCTAAGGTTGTTGCAGATTTTGTCAGATCTAATCTGTTTTGCAGGTTTGGAGTACCTAAAGCAATTGTTAGTGATCAAGGAACCCATTTTTGCAACAGAACAATGCATGCCTTGCTTAAAAAGTACGGGGTTGTACCCAGGGTATCCACACCATACCACCCCCAAACCAATGGACAGGCAGAAATTTCTAACAGGGAGATCAAGAGAATTTTAGAGAAGATTGTGCAGCCAAGTAGGAAAGATTGGAGTACCAGGCTTGATGATGCTCTTTGGGCACATCGGACTGCCTACAAAGCACCCATAGGAATGTCTCCTTATCGGGTTGTCTTTGGAAAGACATGTCATCTTCCAGTGGAGATTGAGCACAAAGCATACTGGGCAGTGAAGACTTGCAACTTCTCTATGGATCAAGCTGGTGAGGAAAGAAAGTTGCAACTGAGTGAGTTAGATGAAATCCGCCTAGAAGCCTACGAGAATGCCAAGTTCTACAAAGAAAAGACCAAGAAGTTCCATGATAGCATGATAGTTAAGAAGGACTTCATGGTTGGGCAAAAAGTGTTATTGTATAATTCTAGGCTTGGACTCATGAGTGGTAAGTTGAGGTCTAAGTGGATTGGTCCTTTTGTTGTTAGTAATGTTTTTCTTTATGGTACAGTTGAGATCAAAAGCGACTCCATAAACAAGAGCTTCAAGGTCAACGAATATCGACTTAATCCATTCCTCACAAACCCTTCTTTAGTGGACGTAGTGGTGGAAGAGACTTCCTTAATCCACCCTACTCTTCCTCCACCATGACTTAGGGAGTTCTTCTTTTTCCATCTCCTTCTTTGCTTTTATTACACTTGTCCGATTGTATTTGATGGTTTAATTGCTGTTAATCATTTAATTGTGTCACATTGAGGACAATGTGTTGTTTAAGTATGGGGGGAGTGTTCTTTGGTTTTGCTAGCTCTGCTGGTTTTGTTAATTTGTTAATGTTGTTAGTTTTGTTGGGTTTCTAGTTTAATATTTTAGGTCAATTCTGTGTGCATGTACAAATTTGCATGTTTTTTTTTCTTTGAATTAGAGGATATGTTCAAGAAATGGGTAATTGTTTTTTTAAAAAAAATCTTGACATTTTGCGATTTGAAATCCTTGCTTTTCCTCTACATGTCATGATAGTTTTGAAAGCTCAATTTGAAAGTGATGAGTTTACCTTTGTAAGAATTTGAGCCATCCATCATCATAATCATTTGGTGTGTTTTGCCCCATTGATTGCTTGCACAATAGCCTTGGCTTGATTCTTGTTGATGCTTCCTAATTCACATGCATATTTGGAAATGATTTAGGCAATTTTGTTCTTATAAGCTCCTAGCCAAATGGACTTACCTTGAATTAATTCCTTTGATAGCCCTTTTGAGCCTTGTTTCCCTTTCCTTGTTTTGAAGCTCACTACAAGCTTTAAGTGAAAAACCATGATATCACCATATCCTTCAGAAATTTTGGAGCTTTGGAATTGTTTTGGGAATAAGTGTGGGGGGTTTTTTGTTTCATTGGATAACATGTTTTGTTGGCATGATGTATTTTGGGCCATACTTGATGTATATTGTATATTGGTTAAATGTTGGACATGCTGAATAAGATGCTGTTTCTCAAAGGCTACAGAGCAAAAAAAAAAAAATTGAAAAAGAAAAAGAAAAACAATAAAGTTGAGTGAATAAGATCTTAAATGGCAAAAGAATGATGAGACTCTTAGTTCTACTCTTTATGTTTAAATTTTATCTTTAGTTCTTTTTTTTTCTTAATATGCACTTATTCCCCATTGCTCCTCTATTCCTTTGGGATTTAGCCTCTTATTCCATATATTTTCCATACCTTGTCCTTGGCCTCTGATGTGCCATCATTTTCTTCTATTTTCTAAACCCTTTTTGCACCATTTTAATTATTGATTGGTCTTAATTGGCAATTAATTAGGCAGTTTTATTATTTGGGCTCATTTAGCTAATTTGATGTTTTTAATCTAATTTCAGGAATTAATGAAACATTGGGCTTAATCCGGATTGTGGTTGTGGACTTGAAGAGGGCAAATAAAGCAGCGCTTACCTTAGTTAATTTCTAATTAGGAAATTTCGCAATTTTATTTTATGTTGTTCAGTGTTTATTTCGTTTTGGGCCAGAGTATTGTAATAGGGCCCAGTGACTTTGAGTGACTCTTTTTAAATAGCTGCCTTGGGATTCGTGCAGAGCATTCTATTCTGCTAGGCTATTTTCATTATTCAGAGCTTTGGTTTTAGGTTTTCACGTTTTTCTGTTCCCTTGTTACAGTTTTCGTTCTTAATGCAAATTTCCGTTTTCTGCTTCTAATTACGAGTTCATTCTTGCTTCTTCTTCTACGTTCATTTACGTTTATGTTCATTTACGTTTCTTTTCATTTACGTTCTTGTTCATTTACGTTCTTGTTCATTTACGTTTCTGCTTCATGTTTCATTTGCGTTTTCTGTTTGAATCCATGGAAGGCTAGATTTTCTGGTGTTGTTTCCTTTTGAGGACGAAGCCCAACTCTCTTTGAGGTTTCGTTTGTAATGTGGGTTCCTGGCAGTTTTCCCTTCACCAGTTATCCCAATTTCGTGAATATTAATCAGTGCACGCTTCGTGTTCGATTAATTGCCTCTGAGCCTAACTTGTGTTCATGCTTAATGGACGAAGGGCTAACTGGTGTATGTGGTGCCTAATCACGTATTGAAAACCCTAAGTTGATTTTCGCTTAGTAAATTGAAATAGGGTTGGATTAAGTGGTTGACTGTTAGGGACGAATTCTCCATAACCCAGGATAAGAGAGTGGCTTCTGAATCAGAGGAAACAACCCGTTTTTAATATTAGTAATTTCGTATTCCATTTTATTTGTTCTGCTCTTTAATTACCAAATAACCAAACCCCCCCCCCCATCGTTACTGTTACTGCAAGTATATTATGAACATTTGGCTTGTCACTGCTCGTTGGGAAACGACCTAGGATCACTTCCTAGTTACTGCATTTTCATGTTTATTTGATTCGGGTACGGCCTCGATCAGCCTCATTACAACCTTAAAAGACCTTTTGATCCTCATGTGCTTGTGTTTATGGGTTGATTGTCAATTTTAGAATCTTGCCAAGTTTATGTGGTGTTTGTTTTCATGGGTGCTTTGAGGGTAAATAGTAGCCTAGACACTTGAGAGATAGAGTGTATATCTTGTGAGGCTTTATCACTTTTCATTCTTGAGCTGATTAACTATTTTGCCATGATTGGGTTGCTTGGATGATTTTCTTGAATGTCTTGACTTTTCGGATCTCCTTATGTTAGATGTTAGATGTTACTCATTCCTTGATGTTCATTGTGGAATATGTGAATGTTTCTGTTTGTCTCTCTTTGATATCCTTGGATTTTGTTCTTTGTTTCATTTTGCCCAGGAGTGCAAAAGGCTAAGTATGGGGGGTTTTGATGTGCCATCATTTTCTTCTATTTCTTAAACCCTTTTTGCACCATTTTAAATACTGATTAGTCTTAATTGTCAAATTAATTATGCAGTTTTATTATTTGGGCTCATTCAGCTAATTTGATGTTTTTAATCTAATTTCAGGAATTAATGAAACATTGGGCTTAATCCGGATTTTGGTTGTGGACTTGAAGAGGGCAAATTAAGCAGCGCTTACTTTAGTTAATTTCTAATTAGGAGATTGCAATTTTATTTTATGTGGTTCAGTGTTTATTTCATTTTGGGCCAGAATAATGTAATAGGGCCCAGTTACATTGAGTGACTCTTTTTAAATAGCAGCCTTGGGATTCGTGCAAGGCAATTCTGTTAGGCTATTCAGTATTCAGAGCATTGTTTAGGGTTTTACGTTTTTCTGTTCTAATGCTACTCTTCACGTAATGCAATTTTCCATTTTCTGCTTCTAATTACAATTTTGTTCTTGTTTCTTCTTCTGCTTTCATTTACGTTTCTGTTTCATTTACGTTTCTGCTTCATTTATGTTTCTGCTTTTAGTTTCATTTACGTTTTCTGTTTTATTTGAATCTATGGAAGGCTAAATATTCTGGTGTTGTTTCCTTTTGAGGACGAAGCTCAACTCTCTTCGAGGTTTTGTTTATAATGTGGCTTCCTGGCAATTTTTCCCTACACCAGTTAACCCACATTCGTTAATATTAATCTGTGCATGCTTCGTGTTTGATTAATTGCCTCTGAGCCTAACTTGCGTTCATGCTTAATGGACGAAGGGTTAACTGGTGTATGTGTTGCCTAATCACGTATTGACAACCCTAAGTTGATTTTCGCTTAGTAAATTGAAATAGGGTTGGATTAAGTGGTTAACTGTTAGGGACGAATTCTCCATAACCCAGGACAAGAGAATGGCTTCTGAATCAGAGGAAACACCCCGTTTTTAATATTATTAGTTGTGTATTCCAATTTACTTGTTCTGTTCTTTAAATCACAAAACAAACAAACCCCCCCCCCCCCCTCGATCGTTACTGTTACTGCAAGTATATTATGAACATTTGGTTTATCATTTCTCGTTGGGAAACGACCTAGGATCACTTCCTAGTTACTACATTTTCATGTTTATTTGATTCGGGTACGGCCTCGATCACACTGTCAGTGTGAAAACTGACCTAATGCTATTTATAGCTAGGTTTAGTCTATTTATTTATTTATTATTTTATAAAAACAAACACTATTTTATTTTCTATCAAACAAATAAATAAAATACCCTTTTTATTTTCTCTCAAATAATTATTTTAATTAATAATTATATCTCCTTATTTATTTATTTATAAAATCTCATCATTTTTCTAAAACTCTATTTATTTATAAATAACAATTCCTTTTTTAAAATTAGCTTACGAAAAATGGGATGTTACAATTTCACCCCCCTTAAAAGAAGTTTCGTCCCTGAAACTTTGCCGAAAGATCGAGAAGAAAGAGATTACACATCAGATTCTTAATACCAAGCAGTGTGCCTAGTTGAAACCCTTTTCTGTGACTTCGATCATAAGACTCATCTGCACTTAGCAACTAAATTCGGCGATCCTCGTTTACTCAATGATAGTATTTCATAAGTAAGTCTTCTCACAAGAGTGACATCTCAACAACAATAGAATGTGAAGGACATACTATTTGGAGTAGGATAATATCATGGGAGACACTGATGACAATTTGAAACAAACAAACATACACAAGATAACACGACTGACCACATGGTCAACTCTTTTTTGAACATTGGACAGTTCAAGGAAAAAAAATGATTTTTGAGACTCTCACGTTCTATCAATCCTAGTTCACAAATGGCTATCGAGAATACATGATTTACCTACCCCCGGGTCTAAGCTTCTTCCTTCAACACGATCTTTCTCACTTTGGTATACTTAGCTCATAACTCTCACTTAGGTTCAAGAAATTGCAACGGTTCCACTCTAAGGTTTGCTACCTGATACTTACTGAGTGCTAATTGAATAAGCAAAATAGACCACTTCTCACTTCTGTAAACTTGTTCAACTTAGGGTAATCTTGACACATTTATACTCATGCCACTCTATAACTTCGCACTTGAAGTTGAGGTTTCGACTGTAGTTTACGATGTCTAACTCTATAACTAGGACACTGGTCATATCAAGGGTTTCCTACTCAAGCTCCAACTACTAAGCTAGTTCTAACGGTTGAAACTAAACTTACAACAAGATTGTTAAGAATTCTACCCATCTCTTCTACCTCGGATTTAACTCTGAAGGTTCTCACAATGTATCAAACTAACAGTAATGCCTCTAAAGTGTGGAAGCGAAAACCGTGGCTACAAACTTTAGGTCATACATACGATAAATCCTTTCATGAATATTGAGTTATCGAGGAAACTTAGGCCGCTATACAAGCACTCCTCTAAACTTAAAAATTATTTCAAATATTTTACTACTCCAATAAGGACCTACACGGCTAAGATAGCACTCAACAATTTACAGTGGTCGACTTCTCTATGAACTTATGGCTTACTCCTTACAAGGATCTCACCCAAAAACTTAAACTTACTTGAGTAATCTCCAACAAGAATTAAGGTTAATTCAAGGAATCCTAAAATAACTTTTTGTTTCGACTACTAGTTAAGGGAATTTTATCTTAATCTTAGGTTTCCTTTCATCTCAAAACAACTTCTGCCCAAGAAAGATTTGTAGTTATCTTTCACCTAGACGAAGCATACTCTAAGCGTCATCTTCATCTAACTAAAATGCATAACAAAACTCTTAGCTCGAAACATGATTCCCAAGGGTCTATAACAACCTTATGATACACATCATAATTCAACTTAACTGGAAACATACTAAACACTAATCATCGAAACCACAACAAGTGCTAACTCAGGGTGGGAGTTCTTGTCACGCATTCCACGAACACACATGGACATCAATCATATTATGACATGACCAGGTACACATAAAGGTCACAATAGGTACTAAGGTATTTCTTGAAGCATCCACAAACTTTTTCCATATTAAGGTAAAAAGAACTAATATTTATCTCGCTAATCATACAACTATCATCAATAATCTTTTAGGTCACCTACCTTACGCAAGAACACTCACTCTTGAATCCTTCTATGCTTAACAGTTAATGTCTTACTAACTATCTTACACTCTTCTTAAGGTTCCACATTAAACCTCTTAACAATTCTTCACAACTTTTCTAACTACTATATATTCTTAAACAACTCTTTACCTGACATTTCTCGTGAGCTACGGTTACAGGTTTCTAGAGGTACTACACCTACAAGATTCTCAATCTCGCACTTAGGTGGTAACTAAGCATATCCTCAAGGAACACAGGTACACGTCTTACTAAGTTTGACTTTCATCTACAAGTAACAAGGATCATGCCTACTCTAGTATTTCCTCTTAAAACATCTTAACGTGACTGTCAAGGGCGAAGTCTCTCTTTATTCGTAGTAGAAGTAACAACAAGTTAGATTATCAAGCAGTTTAACTAGACATGATTGGAAGATGAGAAACCCATAACAAAATGAACACTTAAATGATTAGGAGACGGTAACTTTTAAATCAAGAGAGATCACTCATTTAGAATCAACAAAAGACATTCCAAATGAATTCTAGAAACAAAAACATAATCATAGTGTACGCACATATGGAGACATCAACTATCGCTTGATTGTGATAGAAACATCAATAATCCAATTGTTTGATGTAGGCTCATAACACAAATAATGAATTATACTCAAGCTTGCAAGTGAAATCGAATTACTTGACTTACGCACGCAACACAAAGAATAGTTTGCACTAGAATCAGAAGGTACGGTCAAAAGAGTAACAACATTTAAGGCAAAACACCATACTACAAGCATAGAGTATCAGCATTGCTAAGAACAAGAAATCACGAACAACCATACTATCTATGCAATTAAGGCAAAACACCATACTACTAGCATACCTAGAATTATAAGGTTCTTATAATAAGTATACAACGTACATATAAGAAATAAGAATTAAATAGTTAATAAGGATGTATTGAGGAATCACAAACTTCGACTACTACATTCACGACTACACACAAAATAAAGGGAGTTAAGTAGTCATGCGTTTACACATCAAGAAAGACACACTCATCCAAGACATATATATGGTTCAAAAGGTTTTCACAACACTAATCCACACATCAAGATAGAAATAAGTTTATTAACAACATACACGCAGGAAGATAAAGGCTCATTAAGGCATTACCCATAAGTATCAAGGCTTCTTGCATCACCTAACGACTTGCCATAATGTCGAACCGCACTTCACAAATTATAGAGATGGTCAGTCTCATAACTCATGACACAACAGTGGATTTATGGTATAGCAAACATTAAGGATGCAAGACACATGCAAGGATTATTACTAAGTCTTATTTGATCATACATAAGAAAATACAAAATAATAATTTAAGCATGCTAAACAAAAGTACTAATAAGTAACCACACAAAGTGCACACCAGAATATGATAAGCACATAACACATTGGCCGAAAGGTTCGACCTTCTCTGATACCACTAAATGTGACACCCTCTATCTCGATATATATATATATATATATAAATAAAATATATAAAAATATCGGTAACCAAATTCAAACGGGTAAAAGGTTCATATTCACTTTTCTAATCCATTATAAAACTTGTTCAAATAATTAATAAATCATTTCGGCTCAAAACAAGGCTGTCAAAATTTACAAAAATATATTGTTAAATCAGTGAGATAAAATAAAATAGACTAACATCATGCAATTAATATAAAAAGTTATGCTCCACTGTCACACCCTATCAGAGCATTGTGTCCCAACGTCCTTCAGCACAAGGTTCCTTAAAGCACATCACCTAGCCATCTGCTCCCCCGAACATAAAGTTCAAGATCATCACAGGATCCAAACACAAACAACACACAAGGAGTGAGTTATCACATTCCTAACTAATAGAGAAAAATAAGACAACATATAGGTATAAATATTATATAACAAAATACAATTTACTTGAGCATAACTCACGTTATTTCACTACACTTCTCATTCGTTTTCACAACATTCGCATACTCAATAGTCAAAACACAATATCATCAAATCAATCAATATAGAACAATACACAAGCGTTATGCAACAGATACACTAAGACTCAATCCTATATGCAATGTGATACCATGTCAGTGAAAAACCTCGTCAGACGCCTAGGAATACATGACAAGACGAACTACACACTAGCAAGTCAAGTCACTCTCACTAGGTAATATCATAGGGAGACCAGTCAGGGTCACAGTGTTTTGCGAGAATGCTCCAACCATATGGGATCAAAATAGGCTTAAAGGAGAACTCAAACCGGGTGATCCCCAAGGCCTACACTCTGAAGAGTCCGTCAGGGCCTCTCCCTCTTGATTCAGGTCCAACCCAGAAAATATTTTAGTACACAGACTCTATCTATGAACTGTACAAAATACACGACTCCTCAATCATTCTCAAATATTTTTAACTCATTGCCCTTTAAGGGTCTTAGCGTTAACTCGTCGCCCTTAAAGGGTCTTAACATTAACTCGCCGTCCTTAAAGGAACTTAGCATTAACTCGTCGCCCTTAAAGGGTCTTATAGTCGTGTGATTGTACAATCCACAGTTTATTACTCAATGCACACAACA
Source organism: Glycine max (assembly GCF_000004515.6). Lineage (NCBI taxonomy): Eukaryota > Viridiplantae > Streptophyta > Magnoliopsida > Fabales > Fabaceae > Glycine > Glycine max. The sequence continues at coordinate 31,196,184 of NC_038253.2, read as the reverse complement.
TCTCAATCATGTGCATATTTAATTTATCACATACACTCGATTTCAATCACAATGTTATAATCTCAAAATAACATGTTATTACACCTTATGAATTATACACACTTTACCTATGAACTATGCAATACACACAACTACTCAATTATTTTCAAAATCATTTTAACTCGTCTCGCTTTAGATTAAACTCGTCGGGTTCCCACAATGGATCCCATCACAATACTCATCGCGCAAAACTCGTCGCCCTTAAAGGGTCTTACAGTTGTATGATTGCATAATTCATAGCTCACAACACAATACACATCTCAATATACAAGTATTCCATCATTCATCACATGTTCAATTCACCACATACTCACAATTTGAATCATCATTTCATATCCTCAATATAACAATTTATACAAAAGACTATCACAACCTGTGGACTAAAACCCCTCAAATAATATTATACAATTATATCAAAATCATAGGTCAAAATATACAAATATCAAGAGCACAATTTATCAAGAAATTCTCATCAGAACATCAATATTTTATTTATAATCATAAAGGAAAAATTGCAATTTAATAAATATCCCAAAATAAAATCCCAATTTAATCCTTCCCTACACATGTTTTCGTTAACCCCCAATTGTGAATAACTCATCCCTTACCTCTAGGCGGACTCACGTGTCTTCCGACAGCAAAAGAAAGGGTTTTAAGAGGAGAAGGAGAAAAATGAAAATGAGGGAAAGAAGAGACACCGTCAGTGTGAAAACTGACCTAACACTATTTATAGCTAGGTTTAGTCTATTTATTTATTTATTATTTTATAAAAACAAACCCTATTTTATTCTCTATCAAACAAATAAATAAACTACCCTTTTTATTTTCTCTCAAATCATTATTTTAATTAATAATTATATCTCCTTATTTATTTATTTATAAAATCTCATCATTTTTCTAAAACTCTATTTATTTATAAATAACAATTCTTTTTTTTTAAAATTAACTTACGAAAAATAGGATGTTACAATTGCACCATTATCGATGATGATTGGTTTCAAGATACATCGTACCACAAGGTCGAAATCTGGTGTTGCCACGTTGGCAAACTGTGGCATCTCATTCAACGTTGCAAACAACAATTCCATTCCATGAAGTACAGAAAAGGAGCATCACGGCGCTTCAGCATAACTTTCTTCTTCAGCAAAAATGGCAAAAAAAACTATATGCGTAAAGAGGTTTCATGTGTTCATCAAGTTTTCCATTTGTCCACCACACCAAAAATAAAAAACTGTTTGTTCCTCAAGTGCATATTCTGATATTCGTTCCCCATTTTCTGTAACACTTATTTTTCAGCCAAAATGATTCAAATATAATTTTATGATTAAAATGTTAAATATCATTTGGCTCTTAACACCCTATTGAATGTTGACGAATATTCACCAAATGTTTTTCATTATGCTAGCATGGTTCATTCTGAAATAAGGCTTACACCGTACAAATTTAGAATTTAAGTCCATTTACAAAAAAGGGGAAAATGGTAATGAAAAGTATTAAATTGAATACGGGGTTTCGCGGGCCGATTCGAATCAATTTTGGCAAAATTTAAGATTCAATCCAATCAAATTTGATCTGTTTGATTTGGTTCGGTTTTCACAATTTTTTTTTTGAAACCCAACTCATTCATGAACGGTTTGTTCGGTTCAGACTAACAGATTACCCATTTAAATTTGATCTTTTTTTTAAAACTACTATTTTATGTCATGATTCATCCAACTATTCAATATAATTGACACTATTATCAAATGTTTGAAAGTAATAAAATTGATTCATCTCATCAACATAATACAAATTAAAACAAAATATTCTTCAATGAGATTTAATATAATAGTCTGAATTACAACTATTTTCTACAAACAGATTTGACACCGTCAGATTTGTTACAACTAGATTTGTTGAAATAAATAAACAACATATGATCCATTAATATTACAAACATGACAGTAAAAATAAATATGAAAAAAAGGTGAAACAAGAATGTACCTGAAAGTAATATTTTAAGAAGTTTCAACACTAGTAGTCTAAACACTTGCAGTTCCAACACTTGGAGTCCCAATACTAGTAATATTTAAAGTCAAATCAAATAACTCTAAAAAATTTTATCGGTTCAGTTCGATTTTGATTGGATATATAAATCTAAACCCGTGACCCAACCCGTACATGAACGGTTTGGATCGATTTGATTCAGTTTTAACCCAAATACGTAAATAACTCAACCCAAAGGGTCAATTGGGGTCAATTTGAGTTCGCGGTTGACCCGTACCCATGAACACCCCTAAAATTGAAGTATAAACATGGATGGTATCCACCCACCATACATACCATATCTATCCAAAGTAAATATGTTCTCTGGAATCAAAATTCATAATCATTATAAGTGAAAAAAAATTGCAATTGTTATTTATAAATCTTGTTCAAGAGAGTCATGGAAGATCACGAGCTTAAGCAACGTGATTTTTCAAATGATAACAGTGGAGCAGAGATACATCGTGTTTGCCACCACCCCCTGCAACCCCACCTTCATTTCCAACCTCTTTGTCAACATTAATTAAGGCTTGAGTTTATACATGAATGCTTTGTAATTGTTGTTGGTATGTTTTTTTCTTGCACATGCGTTTAAATTTAAAAGTAACATTGTATTTGATTTGCTGGAATCCATATACATATTATTGCAATGATTTTATCTGATGTATTACTCACATCATGGTTGCTTTAATGTGGCAGCTTTCAAAGTTTATTAGTAATTTTTAACACAATAAAATAACTAAAATGAATCACACATGTAAGGTTTGAAGAATTTCTTTCTTAATTTGAGTTTTAGCTTCTCATAAAGACATACATGTAAGGGAGTTGCTAGTTGCACCCAACATTATTGTTGGTGCACCCAGCAACTTTCAAAAATACCCAAAGTACCCCTGCTGCTCCTTCTTGCTTTCTTTCTTTTCCATGAATAGTGTTGCCATGAATAGTGCTTTGCTCCACGGTTTTAAACGGAACAATGTGTTTCCTTGCGCATTGTCTCTTTCTTTTCTCCCTTCGGTCGGTGCTTCCCTGCTTGTTCATTTTCTTGCGATTGGTTTTGTTCGGTGCCGTGAAGGTGAAGGTATTGGTGATCGGTGTTACGGTGGTCGTCGGCATAGCATACGAGGTACGCAATGTTAGGTGCGTTCTGGTGTACGACAGATCATGCGGATCAAGTTGATCCAGAAGAAGTTTACAAATCAACTTGATCCGCATGTAGATTTCGTTGTTGCGGATCAAGTTGATCAGCATGTGACTCTATTTATTGAAATTTTAAAGTTTAATTTTGATTTTAAATTATTACTTTGTTTGTATTGTCATTTTTTATTTGGATTGTTTATATGTGTAGAATGAAATAGGGTTTTGCCTTTTTACTAATGATGAGTTATTATGTATAGTTTTGTATGTTTTGTGTAGTTCGGTTATGTGTTGTATGTCTGTGTTGAAATTTTTTATTTATTGTTAAGATGGACGAAGATCAGTGGATGTATGAAGGTATAATACCTGAAGAAATGGATATGGATTATGAAAATGAAGAAGAATATGGTGTGAATGAACCACTTGTTGATTGTTTGGATGAGTTCAATACTTCTTAGGTAATAATGTTCATGACTGTGAGTGATTTAATAAAATGATGAATATGTTGTAGGAAGCTGAAATTATGTGGATTGGTTTGTAGGTGTTTGACAGCCGAGAGGATGTTTTGCGGTGGGCTCGATCCGTTGCTTATGAAAATGGATTTGTGGCGGTGATTGTAAGGTCTAACACAAACACAGGTAGTAGAGGAAGGACTTCGTTTATGTTAATTGGGTGTGAAAGGAGTGACGAGTATAAGTGTAGGAAGAAAGTATTCGTTAGAAGAGACACTGGGACTAGTAAATGTGGGTGTCCCTTCAAGCTTCGTGGCAAGCCAGTGGTTGGAGGACAAGGCTGGATGGTGAAGTTGATTTGTGGGATTCATAATCATGAATTGGCCTAGTCATTAGTTGGACATCCATATGTCAGGCGATTGAGTAAAGCTGAAAAGACACTTATTGCTGATATGTTGAAGTCAATGATCAAACCAAGAAACATTCTGCTGACTCTGAAGGAGCACAATGCCAATAGTTGTACGACCATCAAACAAATATACAATGCAAGATGTGCATACCATTCTTCCATAAGAGGAAGTGATACTGAAATGCAACACCTAATGAAGCTTCTTGAACGGGATCAGTATATTCATTGACACAAATTAAAGGATGAAGACGTGGTTCGTGATATCTTTTGGTGTCACCTTGATGCAGTGAAGTTAGTCAACGCATGTAATTTGGTGTTTTTGATAGACAATACCTACAAAACAAACAGGTACAGACTCCCACTGCTCGATTTTGTTGGGGTGACACCAACTGGGATAACATTCTCTACCGGTTTTGCATATCTAGAGGGTGAACGTCTTAATAATGTGGTTTGGGCTTTAGAATGCTTCTGAGGTATATTTTTAAGACGTGATGTCCTCCCTGGAGTTATTGTCATTGACAGAGACCTAGCATTGATGAATGCAGTGAAAACTATATTTCCTGAGTGTACAAATTTGTTGTGAATCGTTAATTGGTCAAAGAAATGCTTGGGAATATGTCATGAATGCCTGGGGAACTCTTGTTGATTGTCCTTCGAAGTAGCAATTTGAAGAGTACCTGAAGAGGTTTGAAATAGTTTGTTCACCTTGGCCAATGTTTGTTGATTATGTGAAGGATATATGGATAATCTCACACAAGGAAAAATTTGTAATCGCGTGGACGAACAAGGTGATGCACTTAGGGAACACAACAACAAACAAGTATGAAATTGTTCACTTATTTCGATTAACGTTGATAAATTGATGGATTTTTATTGTTGTATATGTTTATTGTTATTTGTGTATTTGAAATATAGGGTTGAATCTGCTCATTGAGCTTTAAAAATAGTGTTACAAAATAGGCTTGGAGATTTATGCAGTGTCTGGGATGCCATGAACAACATGATGACGCTATAGCACACGAAAATTAGAGCATAATTTGAAACAAGTACACATGTCGTTGGACATGTATTCAAAAAAACCTTATACAAGAGTCTTCTTGGAATGGTTTCAAGGTATGCTTTAAATCAGATTGTTGCTGAATTTAAGTGTGTTCACTATGCTGGCAACAATCCTTCCAATTGTGGTTGTGTGATGAGAATGATGCATGGTCTTCCTTGTGCTTGTGAGTTATCCAAATATGTTATTGGTTGCATCCCGTTGGATTCAATCCATATGTTCCGGAGAAGACTCAGTTTTTCAGATCAAGGGATATCTGAGCCTGAGGTGAGCATCAAGGAAGAAATCGAAACAATATCCAAAAAGATTTGATGAACTTGATGTTTGTGGTAAGTTTACTCTAAAGACAAAGCTTCGGGGAATTGCGTACCCTGATCAAAATTCGATGTGTCCTCCTCCAGCAAAGGTTAACACAAAAGATGCACCAAAGAAACCGATGAAAAAAAACTCAAGGTCAACAAAGTGTGATCCATCTTACTGGGAGTATGTAGATGCTTTTCATTCTCAACAAAATAGCAATTCGTTAGTGAGACGTAGTTCATCATCTTCTGACCAACCAAATCCAAGAAGGATGATGCCTATGTTGGATCAATTTCAACCATTTATCCACGACTTCATTGATAGTATTGTTGATGTCGGAGCTGACTGAAATTGTGGATATCGGGTAATTGTCAGTTTATTAGGTATGGGTGAAGACTTTTGGTCGTTGGTCCGCACCCATCTGCTTATAGAACTTGCCAAATTCACAGAAGACTAAATCAAGCTCTTTGGTGGCACAGACAGATTTGAGGATTTAAGGATGTCACTACATGTTGATGGGTTAACCACAGTATTTAATTTGTGTTTTTGATTTTTAAGACTTAACTTTAAAATAAACTTTGACGTTTATATTTGTTTCAATCAGGTCACTATGGATAAATGGATGGATATAACCGACATGGGATATGTGATTGCATCAAGGTATAATGTAATCCTTGTATCCTTGTCTCACCAACAAAGCATGACGTTCTTTCCTCTTAGATGTCAACCACCAGGAGATCCTTCGGTGCATCGCATAATTTGTATTGGTTATGTCTATGGTAATCATTTTGTTCAGGTACTTTGTAGATATAATTTTATTTTATATTTATGCAATCAGTTGTGAATGATTGAGTTAATACTTATTTATTTTTGTATGTACGAAAGATTTATTTAAAAGATCGTTGTCCTTTACTGCCGATAGCATTGTTATGGTCTACCAATTGTCATACTTAGGCGAAGTAGTGACCAACTCCATATATTAGTAGAATGCAACATTATAGAAGCTTGACGTCGTACAAAAGAGACTATTTTGACTTAAATGATGATTGAAAATGTACCTTTGTTTATTTGTTATGTTAACATAAAAAATTGTTGCTTATTCGAAAAAAAATCATTGTTGCAACTAAAATAAAGTATGCATGTATGATAAGTCGTTGTCTGAGTTGACAATACATTGGAAAATGCAAGCGTGTTAACATAAAGCGTGACAGGACACTGTAAGACTTGACTACATATTGGGAAACGCAAGTGTGTTAACATAAAGCGTGTTACCATGTCACGTCATTGGTGTGGTTGACAACACAGATAGAACCCATGTGCACGCGTATGTATTTATTCTAAAAAATTGAAGCAATAGTACTAAAACTCATCTATATATATCACACAGCCGAAATGGTAAAAAATCAAACATTCATTCCTAACTCAACTCTTTGAACAAAGTATGGCATTCTTGGGAGAAACAAGCAATCAGACAATTATGAACTCCACATTAGCTTTTATTTTTCCAAATGGTTCCATTGTTCACAACGACAATGGTGTTTATTTTCAATCCTCCACTCTAGTACCTTTTCGAGTACCTAACGTTTGTGATTTCCAAACGTTAAAAACCAGAATACACAATACCCTTCAGCTAACCAACGAACAATATTTGGATGAAATTTACTACAGGCAGCCATTCATAGATACAGGTAACCATCTTCGCTTTCAATGTATGCAACTGAAAAATGATGATGATGTTAACACAATGTTGTTGTGTAATAATCAATTTTCATGTGTTGGTCCGATTGAGTTATTATGCACCATTGGTAGAACACCAGATGGTATACTAAACTTACTTGAAGCCACTATGACCCCTACTCATGATGCCCTACTTTATTACAATGGGAGGTGGAACATGCCATGCCAAAATGACTTTGTTAGTTACTCGTTCACAGAAAAAAATCCCAAAAAGTTTGACATTCCTTCCGGATGTACCATGGATGAACTGAAGGATTTGATCATACAACTTGCGCCTCAAGGGATTCCCCCTTATGGTATTCATCAAATACAAACGGTAAGGCGATTGATTTTTCGACAACCAAGTCACTATGTGTATTCAGATAACATTATCAAATTCGAAATTATTGAACTTAAAACCAACGATGACGTGCTGAAGGTGTTAGTGCAATCAAACTACTGGAAAAAAAATCAGGCCAACAAAAATTTTAGTTGTTTTTAGTAAGCATGTAATAGAAAAGAAAGATAATGTGTCCTTGTCGCAAAATTAGCATGCCTTAATTGTAGTATTTGATGCCAGTTTGTTTCCATTCTGTTGAAGTGAATGTATTGTTTAAGTTAATGTAATATTATTTTATGTTTGGAATCATTTTACGTTTAAATTTGTACAAATTTTATGTTATTCGTATTCAAAAATAAAATTGCCTTCTAAAATGAAAAAAAAAGAAGATAAAAGCTTCTCGCGGATCAACTTGATCCGCAACAAATTTACGGATCAAGTTGATCCATAACAAACTTACGGATCAACTTCCTCCATAACAAACTTGCGGATCATATTACAACACACGTGGATCAAACAACATGAGTTGGGTGCACAAAAATCGCTTTAAATATTCATGGGGTATTTTCATCTTTTCGCTATGGGTGCTGGGTGCACCAGCAATAATGCTGGATGCACCTAGCAACACTTTACATGTAATGACTCAGGTGTCATTACATATAACACTAAATTTTAACGCTGAAAGATATATTTTGTCATTTTAAAAATTACTCGAGTTAGTTTAATTAATAAATATAAGTATCTTTTTTAATACAAGCATCATACACCATGATCTCATAATTAATTGATTAATTATAACACTTAATTTAAATTTAGTTTCTCTTGCAATGCAATTTAATCATTTGTAAAATAATTAAAAAACATGCATTATAATACTCTCCGACAAGAAAAATTTTGTCCTAAAAAATTCACACATTAGGGAATAAAGTTGGATATTTACCATGCATCTTGTCCTTATTCTCAAGCTCCCACATCCTATCTCCTATAGTGTCACTCTAGATTACCTTGACCAAACTCATAGCCTTGCCTCTAGTTGTTTGATCTTTTGATCATTTATCCTCCTTGCAAGTGGAGTCTCATAGGTCAAATCTTCACACATTTGGACTGTGTCTAGTCCTAGGACATTTGTTCAATATTATTTTAATAATGTATATATTTTTTCTAGTTTTTAATTTTCTGGTATAAATATCTACAATTGTTTTTTAATCAGGGAGACATTTTTTTTCCTAAAACTTGTTAGGAACTTTGTATATATTTCTAGTAGTTGATTGATCCTTGAATTATCAAATTTAAACCATATTACCAAGTGCAACGTCAATGATAGGTTTAACATCTCTCGGCGGTGGTGGTGTTCATTTTGAAGTGGTTTTGGTTTGCCTCTTGTTATGATTCTTGATAATATTCACAAAAGAAAATGATTTTTCAACTGATGCAATTAAAAAGTTATATTATATTAAAAGTTATATTATATATATATATATATATATATATATATATATAAGATCTAATATACACTATAAAAAAAACTTGATAAATCAGTGTAGTATTCATCCTGTGTTGAACCTCCATCCGTCCCTGATGGCAATAAGGGATCATGAAAGCATCTAACATTAAACTGAGATAGATAATGGAAGGGAGGTGAAAGTGATGTCAGCACCCACTTTTTTTACTATTCTACCATGAACCAAAACTAGTACATGCTAAAAAGTGTCTATTTTATCAAAACAAATATTAATAACACACTCTTTTACACATCATTTTGAACACTTTTATTTGTTAAAATTAATTGGAAATTATAAAAAATTGTGGGTCTCTGATAGACTATTTTGGTTTAGAGGACAAAAAACCTCCCAAGAAGAGGAGAAGAGGAAACTCAAGGGTATTTTTCATTGATTCTGTCTTATTACACTGAACTTCTATTTATAATGCAAAATTATAACTAATTTTTTCCTTTTATACTCGTCATCCTAACGGAAAATACAAAATCAAAGGAAATGGCAGACAAGCTAAGGAAAATGCTGATTCTGTTGTTGGAAGGGAAGATTATGATGCCTACTCAGCAATATCCACTCTGTCTCAGTGGATGAAATCCTCCAAATACGTAGGTATGGTGCTAATCCTCCTAGGCTTGTTTCTCACTGTTTGCACCCCTTGCCTGTTACCCTCTGTTTGCTCCCCTTGATTGCTAACATTCCCTGCCACTTGTGGAAACACCTTGTCCTCAAGGTGGTAGTCAGCATGTAGCTGGTCTTAATCCTCCCAGGAGGTGTCGTCCGATGACAACCCTTCCTATTGGACCAAGACCTCCCATTTTGGTGGAGATGAGTCTGGCAAGCACCGGGAATCTACAATGACAAGAGGAGTAATAATAGGTTGATTATTGATGGCGGTGGTTGGCAGAGGTTGTTGGTCGTCACCTTGAGCACCATGACATGGCTTAAGCAAGGAACAGTGGAAGATGGGATGAACACAGGCTCCTTCAGGTAGGCGAAGCTTGTAAGCAACTGGGCCAATCCTCTCCACAATTACAAATGAGCCATAGAATTTCTTTTCCAATTTGGAGTGAGCTCCTTTAATCCCTGTGACTGTGGATTGTCGGGAAGGTCGCAACCTGACCATAACCCCAACCTTGAACTCAACATCCCTGCACTTCGAATCAGCAACAAGCTTCATTGTCTCCTGAGCTTTCAGAAGTTTCTTTCGAAATTTAGTGAAAGTCTCAGTTCTATGACAGAGAAGGTCATCCACGGCATAAATTTTGGATGTTCCGGCGAGGTACTCTGGAAAGTTAAAAGGTTTTCTCCCAAAAGTGATTTCAAAAGGAGTGGAGCCAGCCTTCGTGTTCCAAGAGGTATTATGCAACCATTCTACCCAAGGAAGGAATTTGCCCTACGTCGTCGGTTTCTTGTGAACGAATGCGCGGAGGCACTGTTCAATGACGCGGTTCAATACCTCAATTTGGCCATCACTCTGAGGGTGATAAGAAAAGCTGATCCTTAGGCGAGTCCCACTCAAGCGGAACAACTCTTGCCAAAAATGACTCAGGAAAAGTGGATCCCTGTCGGACACCAAACTCCGATGCATTCCGTGTATCTTTTTTACGATCTCAATGAATAGTGTCGCAACAGCAAGGGCAGAGTGACAAAGCTTTCCACATCGTTCCGAAGCCCCTGCCATGTGAAATTCTCCATTAACCACGCCATTGTTTTAGCAGCACCCATGTGCCCTCCTGAAGGAGTGGAATGAAATTCCGCTAGCAGAGTGGGGATGAAATGAAACCCCCGAGGCAACCATATACGCCCCCCTTTTCATGATCAATTCTTGAGTAATGGTGTAGTTTGAGTAATCATCTGGGTGAGCTTGAATGTCACACCGGAGTTGGATGAATTGGGGTTCACAGAAGAGATGTTTCTTAAGCTCATCTAAAAATGTGCAAGGGACTGACAAGACTAGCAATGTAGCCGGAAGGGACTGGGGCGCACGTGAGAGCGCGTCGGTGACTGTGTTGGAGCTGTCGGAATGATACTTGATGCAGTAGTCATACCCCATTAGATGGGCCAAATACATTTGTTGCTCTGGTGTTTGAATCACCTGAGTGAGCAATTCCTTCAAGCTGTGATGATCGGTCAGAATAGTGAAGCGGTGCCCTCAATAGATATTGTCTCCATTTCTTCACGGCAACGGTGATAACAAATAATTCTCGGACATAAGTGGAAGCTCAAAGGAGCCTGGGGGAGAATGGTTTACTGAAGAAGGCAATAGGGTGCCCCTTCTGTGACAAGACTGCACCCATCCCACTGCCAGATGCATCTGTTTCGATGGTGAAAGGAACTTCAAAGTCTGGGAGAGACAACACAGGGGCTGTCATAAGGGCGTCCTTTAACCTGCAAAAAGCATTCTATGTGTTCGTGGTCCACTTAAACGAATCCATAGTGGTGGCCTTGATGAGAGGTGCAACAATTGAAGCATATCCACGGGCAAATCGACGGTAGAAACCCGCCAAGCCCAAGAAGTTACGAATGGCCCTGATAGACTGAGGCACGGGCCAGTCTTGAATGGCCTGTACCTTCAAAGATACCGGCACGACTCCCATGACTAATACCACATGACCCAGATACTCCACCTGAGTCTGTTTGAAGGAGCATTTCGCTCGTTTGAGAATGAACTGGCCCTCTACAAGGACTTGAAACACAGTTGCCAAGTGGGATAAGTTCCCTTCAAGAGTACGACTGTATATGAGGATGTCATCGAAGAAGACGATGACAAAGCGGCGGAGGTATGGCCGGAAAATCGAATTCATTGTCGCCTGAAATGATAAGGGGGCATTATAAAGCCCAAAAGGCATCACCCAAAATTCAAAATGATCGTGATGAGTGCGGAAAGTGGTCTTGCAAATATCAGCTTCATTCATGCGTATATGATGGTACCCCTAAAAAAGGTCTAGCTTCGAAAACCAACTGGTGCCCCCTAATTTGTCTAGTAGTTCGTCTATGGTGGGTATCGGAAAATGGTCTTTGATTGTGATGGCATTCAAAGCACGATAATCTACATAGAGACGCCACAAACCATCATTTTTCCACACCAAGAGAACATGGGATGAAAACGGACTCGTGCTGAGTTTGATATTCCCCTTCTGTAGCATAGAAGCAACATGCGTCTCAATTTCCTACTTCTGATAGTGTGGGTAGCGATATGAGCGTACATTAATAGGTTTAGAGTGGGGTTGTAAGTGAATATGGTGTCATGTGGTCTGTGGACGGTGGCAAGGCTTGGGGTTCGTGAAAGAGGATGCTGAATTGGTCTAAGAGGTTTTGAACTTGTGAGGGAAGAAGAGGGTTGGTAATTGCGTTTGAAAAAGACTCAAAGGGAGTAATTATGATGTGGAAAAAGGCACTCGCTCCCTATTTTCGGACAATACGGCAGAGTTGGGGTGGGGTGACAAGAATAAAAGTAGGATCAGGGTCCCCGTGAAACTCGACTAAGTGGCCTTTGTGGAAAAATTTCATGGTTAAGGCACTGTAATCAGTCATGATGGGCCCAAGGGTCTTGAGCCACTGGACACCCAAAACCACATTGGCACCACACAGGGGCAAGACATGAAGGTCCACCACAAATTGGATGCGCTTGATAGTAATGGTGACTGCTTCACAGAGTTGGTCACAATGAAGATGTTGACCATTCCCGACCATGACGCAAAGCGAAGGAGTGGTGCGAGTAGTGAGGCCCAATTTCTACACCAATGGTTCCTGAATAAAGTTGTGGGTGCTGCCCCCATCAAGCAGGTTAACCAATTGGTGAGTGGCGATGTGGCCCAACAGACACAAGGTCTCAAGCGCCAAATGACCCGAGAGAGAGTGGAGTGTGATCTGGGCTTGAGTCGGGTTAGTGGCATCAAGTGGGTCGGGTGGTAGCTCCAACTGGGTCGGGTCTTCTAGGTTTGCGTCTTCCTCATCTGCTATTAAGAGGAACATTCGAGAGACACATTTGTGCCCTCGATGGAATTGTTTGTCACAATTGAAACACAGACCGCGTTCCCTACGCAAAGCCAATTCCTCCGGGGAGAGGCACTTCAGAGGCATTGGTGGTGGGGTTTTCGGTGGGGCTGGAAGCAATGGGGTCACGACTGCCGGCAAGGGCGGCAGAGGTGGCGCGGTGAGAGGGGGTGGACGTGCGCGGCTCAAGGAACGTGCCTCAAGGAGCTTCTCCTCCTGAAGCCGAGCCAGGCCTGCCGCCTGCACCAAAGTAAGAGGCTAGTGTGCCTGGACTTCCCAGCGAATCTCCAGAGTCAACCTCGATATAAAGCAACTCAAAAGGAACAATGCAGGCAAGCCGACAATACGATTCGCAAGATCTTCGAATTCCGAAAGGTACGTAGTGACTATTGAACGCTGGGTAAGCTTGCAAAGGGCACCAGTGGGATCCTTGTATTGTGACAGGGCAAATCGTGTCTGCAATGCTTGAAAGAATACTGGCCAGGATGAGAACTAACTGTTAGACAAGAGGCCTCAGATATCTTAAGAAGGGGGGTTGAATTAAGATATTCCAAACTACTTCCCCAAGTAATAATCTATTTCACTTTTTATTCAAGTTATAACTTCCCTTAACAATGAACTTCTTAAATATTGATTCAAATAAAACAATTTGAATATGAATATAAAGCAATAATAAATAAAGGAGTTTAAGGGAAGAGAAAATGCAAACTCAGATTTATACTGGTTCGGCCACACCCTTGTGCCTACGTCCAGTCCCCAAGCAACCCGCTTGAGAGTTCCATTATCTTGTAAATTCCTTTTACAAGTTCTAAACACACAAGGACAACCCTTCCTTTGTGTTTAGAATTCTTTCACAACAAGAGACCCTCGGTCTCTTAATCCCTTAAAGAATTAGAAGATGAAGAAGAATGAATCTCTCTTGAAAGAGATAGATTTTACAATCTGAGCACTCAAATGATTCCTTAATGAATTGCAATTGAATTGGCCAAGGAATTCTTAAGAGGATAAATGATTTTGCTCTTTTAGAGAATAAACACTTGTTGTTCTGAAAAACTCTTCTCAAATTCGTGTTGTAAATCACATATATATAGACCATTGGTGGTCATGAAAAACCTTTTGAGAAGTTGTGACTCTTAGACTTATTTTTCTGAAAGTCTTGTCTGGTAATCGATTACAGGATTTGTGTAATCGATTACAGCTTTTAAAATTTGAATTTAAAACGTTTATTAACTGCTGGTAATCGATTACCAAAATTGTGTAATCGATTACACAGTCTAAAATTTGAATTCAAATTTTTTAGTAGCTGTTGTAAAGCATATTTGGCCACTGGTAATCGATTACATCCTCTGGTAATCAATTACCAGAGAGTAAATCCTTTGAAAAACACTTTTTAATTTAAATTACTTGGCCAAACCTTTTGCTAATTCAATTAGGAATTCCCTTCCTAATATACTATTGATCATCTTGATGTTGTGACTTGTATTCTTGAAGTATTGTCTTGAAGTTAAACTTGAAAAGCCCATTTGCATCAATTGCATCATATCATCATGATCATCATCAAAACACCAAAGGCATTTGCATCTACACTAACCATTATTGGACATCCATTGGAACCAGGCCAATGCACGCCCCTCCATGTAGAAGGAGGCGATGATCAACCTCTCGTGCTCTGGCGTGGCACGGTAGTCGAAAAATTGGTTGATCATAAAGATTCAACCAAGTGGTTCGGTCCCATCAAACCGGGGAACATCAAGTTTCAGACGATGAGGGGTGGAGGTGGGCATAGGTGGAGTGGAATTGGACGCGAACAAAGATGGAGAGGAGGTCTCAGGCTGGGCTAATTTCTGGATTAATTCGTCGAGTTTCAGGGTCATTGTGTGTACTGTTTCTATCAAGGAAAGGTGATGGAAAGTAAGCTTGGCTATGACTTCTTCCAGCCTATCAGAAGATGCTTTGGACTTGGTGGATTCGGCCATTCGAAATAACGAGAGCACCAAAATTGATAGACTATTCTGGTATAGAGGACCAGAAACCTCCCAAGAAGAGAAGAAGAGGAAACTCAAGGGTAATTTTCATTGATTCTGCCTTATTACACTGAACTTCTATTTATAATGCAAAATTATAACTAATTTTGTCCTTTTGTGCTAGCATCATCCTAACGGAAAATACAGAATCCAAGGAAATGACAGACAAGCTAAGGAAAATGTTGATTCTGTTGCTGGAAGGGAAGATTTTGATGCCTACTCAGCAATATCCACTCTGTCTCAGTGAATGAAATCCTCCAAATACGCAGGTATGGTGCTAATCCTCCTGGGCTTGTTTCTCATTGTTTGCAACCCTTGCCTATTACCCTCTATTTGCACCCCTTGATTGCTAACAGTCTCACATATTGTTTAATGATTCTTTCATAATTTTGTAGTTTTCAATAAATTTTAAGCAATGGTAGAGTGTGCAATAAGAAGGGTGTAGTAGAGAGAATGTTGTTAGCACTCATCTTACCAATTTCTCTTATTTATTATGCAACATTTTCTAATTTTTAATATTTATTATGCAGCTTAGAAATATAAAATGTTAATATAAAAACAATGATTAAAATTATATTTAGTCTCTTAAAAAAATCATAGGTCCTAAATTTCCTAGGCACTGTCCTAATTAATGGTGAAGGGTGACCGGTGCTAATATGGTTTGTCGTTGTTTAGTCATTGTGTATGCTGGCTGGACAAATGAATTTCTGCTCAGATTCACAGGACTAGACTGGTTGGGATTTAAGGGGGATTTGGTGGGAAGCAAAGAAACTTATATTTACATACTGAAGTGAGAAAGTCGACCTTAGAATGCTGAGTAAACAAATAAGCTTTGCATGAAGTGGGTCGTGAAAGTTTAATTTTGTGATCCCAAGGCAGCGAAACGGATGCAGCATGAATACAAGTGCTGGAGATCACATTGACAACGTGGACAACCGAGGATAACTAAACTCATAATATTCTCTCACGTCACAATTATAAAACTCAAAATGAAAGTTATATTTAATTATTTTTATAAGACCCAATCCATTATACTGTGTATTAATTAATTTTAAATTAAAATATCTTTAATTGTTATTATAAGGGAAAACAATTAGAAAAAACAGACAGACGAGTATTAATAATAATGATAATTTTTTTAAAAATATTATTATTAACTAAATTAATCTTTTTCTTTGATGAATTAAGCAATTAAATATTACAAATAAGACGGGATATCTCTTAGAACATTTGTGCTGGAGATCATTTAGTGTAATAACATTCTTATTCCTCTGAAAAAACATGCTTATGATTAATCAAATGAATCATACGAATTTTAGAATATCATGCGAATTTGGAATTAATACCTATTTAATGAAAAGGGACAAAACTAAAACCCATGAAGATGGTAACTAACTGATATTATTTATTTATTAAGATTAATTTTAGAATATCATGCGAATTTGGAATTATAGTCTCATACAAGGATTATGGACTAATTTGTTTAAAATTATAATTTTTTTAAAAAATAATCGCTTTTCAAAAAATCATTTTTTAATAAGTAGATAGAATTTATTTCTTAAAATAAGTAGAAAATTATTTTTTTTAAGTAGAAAAAAATTAGACAAACACACTAAAAAAGAAAAAGTTGTTTATTTTATTAAAATAAACACTTTTTTCAACTTTAGTTGCAAGTTTAAACAAAAACAGAGACTTGGTATTCGTTGCAATTGGTACACAGATAGGAAGAAGCCATTCTAACACAGGAATTTGGTTTGCCTTGAATGGAGCACCCTATTGGCCATTCAAAGAATGCATATAAGCTGATGTTACTGCATACATGAATCCGCTTTACTCACTTCAAAAACCCATTTAACATAAATCATATGCCATGCAGAGCCAAACATGACTATACATTTGTTCACATGTGCATGTACTAAGAAAAAAAATTAAAAAAAAAAAACGAATTTGACATTTTGGTCAAGCTAGACGTGATATATTTACCTTTTGTAGGCTGAAAGGTGTGTCCCTTTTACTTGAGATACAGGTGTGATAAACCTACTCAATTGGTCTGATGTAAAAACTCCAACTGCTCTAGAGCTGTATTGAGTAGTAGCATATGAATTTCTGTAATTTACGACAATAACCATTGGGTATCGTTTCTCTAAAATTAAATCAACTACATAACCAACAGATGTTGAAGTCGTAACAATGGGAGGAGGGCTTCTCATCATTGTTGTAAGTGGAGCATCCAACTGCATGGTAAATTCATTCAACAATCAAATATACAGACACAAACTGAAATCCCTTGTAATGAACAATTGTACTGAACAAGTATGATTCAATTAGTATTGATCATGTCGATGTATTGTGTCCATGTTAGTCATGTGTATATGTACAAAAGAAGCACACACAAACGAAAATGAGGCAAATTTGTTTAGTCAAGACTCAATTTGGGCAACAGCATAAATCAAAATAGCTGAAATGGATGAAAATTAAATCATCATTATAAACACTTTAGATAATAATTATGACCATATATAATTATAATCATAAAAACACGATAAAAAAATTTGTATAATCATAAAGAGGTTATAAAAGTACCAATATAAACTTTAAATTATTACAAAAACTAAAGTAGAAACCAGGAAAACACTGATTTCAATCACTTTTGAACCCTTTTGGGATTGCTTTGGTCTTTTGTATGAGAAAATTATAATAGTTAAAATGACAGATCTAGCCTAAAAATAGAAGAATCATAGTTAAATTTGAACTCAATTATAACTCAAGCCAGTTACTGAAAGTCGAAACCCAACTCCATATAACCAGCTTTTTTTTCTGGGTTTATGATAACAACCAACCCTAATATGGTCAAACCATTGCAGGTTGAGTTGGATAGGGTTTTAAAAGACAAGGTTTCTATTAGGATATAAGGGAAAGGGGGATTTAGAATATTAGTTAGTTGGGGGTTAGTGAGTTACTAAGAGAATGTATGGGAGAAGGAGGCTGCTATGCACCACTATCCAAGATTGATGACTATGTATTCAGCATGATTTGGCCGCTATTCAGCCACAATTAGTGCAATACAAAATTGCGACTCAGATTCTTGAATTAGAGCAGCCGTCAGCTGTGACGCTCAACAAAGCACCATAGCATTGCTATTTGTTGCCTCGATAACAATGTGTACAATATAAAACAGAGGACACACACCCTCCGCACATTAAACATGTGCATAATACACTTAATTCTCAACTAGTTAAA
The DNA here is from genome assembly GCF_000004515.6 of Glycine max. NCBI lineage: Eukaryota > Viridiplantae > Streptophyta > Magnoliopsida > Fabales > Fabaceae > Glycine > Glycine max. Next base: position 31,177,956 of record NC_038253.2, on the reverse strand, counting down.
ATTCCCACACAAGAGTCTATCTATTCTATATAACTTAAGAAGAGGAGCTATAGCATTGTGCCACATAAGTTTCCTCTTAAAATTACAAGCATACAACCTAATCCTGCCAATTATCATTAACCGAAAGACTTCGGTAATATTGTTTAAGTACCCCAAATCACAAGAAAAAATAAAAATAAAAACTAACATGTTCTTTCATATATACAGATAGTACTTCAGTTATACGTTATAATTCAAGGGGTATATTCAATGGGCAAGACAAAAAGGTAGGCAGCTTTCCCACCATCTTATTTGCTTCTCTCCGTGTCATTGACTTGAGGAATAAGTTCATCAATTAAAGATTGTAGGATTCTGCATGCATGTCTTTATAGTATAACACTATTTAATGAAATGTTAATCTTACAAAACAGATATTCCAAGCTAACCAAAAATACCTGGTTGCAGTCTTCACGATGGAACAGCCCTGTACAACTTTCCCATTCATCTACAATAGGAACAACTGCTTCATGAAAAAAACGCATAACTACTTTCCTCAGTTTTATGGTACCTTGTAGTGGCCGTGTTGCTTCAAATTGTATCATATAATTCTCAACCGGTTCAGAAGGTGAAACCTAAACCAAGAGAGACCACAATGAGACAAAATACAAGTTCTCCGAGCATAAACTACCAAAAATAAAATGCCGTGTAAATCAAACAGTCAAGCCAAAGACACGACAAACATGTGAAAATTATGAACATACATGCAGATATAAAAGCATGAAAATCTTCAAAATTTTTAGCTTTTAGAAAAACTTGTTGCTTTAACCACACACCTTTATATGCATGTACAAACGAGTAAAGCATATTTTAATATTAGCCCAATGCTACCTTGTGCAAAGGATGTCAATGAAACATTTGGTAAATACCTGGGGAAGTAAGTGAGGACTGAATAAGGACTTTGAGAATCCCAACATCGCCTCAATACAATAAGCAACCTATATTAAAAAAGCATGGTCATAAGATTAAGAACCTGAATCACTGAAAACATATTAAAATTTTAGAAAATTACTTATAAATGAATATCATACTGTTCAGAAGAAATCACTTCCTGACAACATTTGACAACTATATTACATATGATCCATAGTAATATTATATTTATAAAAGAAACATTACGATATACCAAAAAATTTCAACAAGCTACAGCTTTGCAAAAGGGAACTTTCTTTGCATTCTTAAAAGGATACTAGATAGGATGAAGAACCTGTTGGTCCAAAAATATACTATGATTGGAAAAACACTAGATTTACAAATCAAGGTTAAGACTTTTAACATCTAATGACGGGATCTATTCAAAACAACGATATTTGTAGACCACTGCATTACATACCATGCCCCCACGACTTGTCCAGGATATGCCCTTCCATCTTGAAACAATCTCAGTAAGAGTTTTAATGGCAACATTAACCTGGCAAAGATACACAGATGCAGATAACATAAAAAAGTTGAGAATTATTAACTTCCCAATGCAAAACGACGATATTTGTAGACCTTTCCCTTTATATATTAAAAAAATAATAAGGGGAAAAAAAAACTTTTCCACCTCAATGTCAACTGCCAATTGTAAGGAGGAAAAATACCTGGCCAGCATTCAGTGCTGCTTCCATGAGAAGGTGATCAGCTTCTTCTTGAGCAACTAATAATATGGTTCCTGCTGAATCTGGCCAAATCCGTTTATGCAATTTTTTAACTAGATCATAATCTCCAAGAAAAGCAAAGGCACGCATCATGGAAAGATAGAGGTGAGGCTTTGGCCTCAACTCTGGATTCAGACCAGCCTGCTTCAATATTTCTCCAAAAATACACAGAGCACCTAAATGCCCAAAGAAGATTTGATTAGAAGAATAACATGCAATTCATGACTTATTTAATGAGACAAAAAGATGGGGCAGAAGAACAAAGAGTACCATTTTGTTTGAATGGAGGAAAGAAATAAGAGAGAAAAATAGTGGAGAATAATCTATACTTGTATACTAATAATAAAGGAAATACACCCATTTGGTGTACACATTTCATTAGACAGTTTTACCCTTAAATCACTTCTTAAACTTCCATGTTCTTCTTCTAAACAAGAGTAACTGCCCAGTACTTTTATATTGTCAGATGTTTTTCTTCTGTCACTTTTTTTTACTAACTTTATTTAACTTCTGATTTTTTTTATTTTTCATTTTTATTATTATTTAAAATATTTAGAGAGGCATGGAGTGCCTTCTTCCCCTAGTATGCATTGTTTGGATGGACAGAAATGCAAAATTTCTCTATGTTTTGTTTGGATGGGTGAAAGAGTGAATAGAAAGAAGAGAATACAAATATACAGTTTTGCCATATGCCATGATGTAGGGAAGAATAATAAGAAATGGATGATAAAAATATAGAGTTCTAGGGGGCACACAAAAGGACAGAAATGAGAAAAATATCTCCATTGTGTAGTTGCCCAAGAGTTTAACTTATCCTAGTGAATAGATATGACCCCAGTATACATGACTGTAAGTTAAATTTTTTTCTCACAATTTAACCTAGAAGAACAACAGCAGTAGGATAATATTTGACACTTCAATTCAAGAGACAAGGAGAATCCATTAATTCCGTAGGCATAATTTCAGTTGTTAGGCACCCCTTAGGATTAGGAATATCTTACTCTACATGTCAAAAGAAAAGGAATTACCATGAACATTTAACTTTTTACTCGTGCCTGAAACAATCACTAAGCCACTAAAGAAACTCAACTAATGAAAGCATACCCTTAACTGAGCCACATTTTAGAAAAACATCAACTATTTCAGTGTAAGCAGTTCTATCAATGTATAATTCACGACAAGATTTCATTTCCAGCACTATTTTCAGAACTGAAGCAAGATCCTTCATCCGCCCAAAACCCTGCATTAAAGAGGGAGAGAAACTGAGAGATGCTGGAGAGCCATCCCACACCCAAACCAGCAATAGGATTTATAATAGGCCAAAACTAAAACAAATATTCAAAGCATATCAGTTACATGAATATTTATAAGTGAACAACTGAACATTAATATCCATTGAAATAAAACAACTGGAAGTAACTGAAAACAACTACGGACACTACCCATCAAAAAACTTCTTCAAAATAAAGCAAAATTTGAACTGATCAATTTACGTTGTATATTATAACAAATTGCAAGTGAACAAATAAGAGAAATCTCACCTTAAGCATTGTTGTATATGTAACAATATCTGGAAATAGATCATCATTGACGAACTTCTGTGCTTCGCCCTATAAATATCAAAGATTGAAAATTCAAAACATTTTCATATTTCACTACCAAAGGAAGATTGAACTTAAATTTCAAATAATCCCACCTTCATTTCCCCAAAAAATTGCATTGCAGCATCCAACTTTCCACTCTCGACACATGCTAAAATTAGTGTGTTATATGTGAGCCTATCAGGCATTATGCCTTGACGTAAAATTTCATTGAGCATGTTTATTGCAGTGTGTGGACAACCTGAGTTTATGTAGCCCTAAATTTAGGAAAAAGGAAGCATTCAAGATTAAATTCCATTGCGACTAATATTTGCAATCCCTAATACTGCAACATGCTATTCATAATGAAGCTTTCTTTCTTTCAAGATTATGGATCAGAGCAAAACCTTCATTAGTATGTTGTATACTGAGACTGGAAAGTTGTCACCTTCACGAAGCACAAAACCATAACAGGCAAGGAGACCATTTGCACGACGCAAGTCTCCTGCACTATAGCATTGAAAGTAAAACATCACCAGTCAACATGAAGTTTTCAAAATATCTTGATAGACTTAAACCAAAAACAATTAGCACTTAAAAATTGAAAATCAACAACATTTCAATCAAGCATGCCATCTTATTCTTTAGCTATTACATACAGTTGCACGCAGATGTATGAGCATGCAATACTGTAGTGCAAACTGAAAACACCAAAAGCAAAATTTTCATGCACAAAAAGATCACAAGAAAATAAGAAGCATGTACTTTCAAAGGCTAGAAATTCTCAAAAGAAAAACTTTATAATGTGGCAGACAGCAGAGATCAATAAGACAATAACAAATATTCCAATAACACCCAATGGGAAAAATACCAATGGCCAGTTGTCCATATGCTAAATTTATCTACAGTTCCTGAAAATCAGTCAGATTACATGCCAAACTACCAGACTGTCTGACTAACCTGTTTTGATCAAGGCATTTAGCAGACCAAAGATCAATGGAGCTGACAAGTTTGGACTTCCCATGACAGTACCATTTTCCACAGTTTCAAGCAATTCAAAAGCCTCGTCAACTCTTCGTGCCTCGCCTAATCCCTTTATGTGCATTTAAAATAAAATTCCAATCAAGTGATTGCAGCATTGAATGGTTAGATTAAAAAACAGACACTATCAGTGAGAGTGTGAGACTATAAGGTTACATTTGGCGGGGTTTAGAGGAAAAGGAAAGAGACAGCTAACTTTTTCATCTTTCAAAATGAATGTCATAAAATGATTATAAAACTATGAGATAAACAGAAGAATCCTTTCATTTCAAATATCCTCAAATGAGAGAATATGTAGTTGAGGGGATGTCATGTGTCCATGAACATTGTGAATGTATTACATACACCACATTAAATGCTTGTTCAGACTTCAGAGATCCAAATGAACCAAACCAGATTGCAAACCTAATCGAATTGTACTTCAAAAGATCCAAACCTTTTAATAACCTCATCACTCTCACTCAGACTCAAACTCACATTTGATTTTTTTCTCATTTTCTTTTGTTCAATGTGTTCAATGTTTTTTCTGGATCCTGGAGAGAATTTCTGAACTAGATTTTGTGTGATGATAAAGATTTGTTATGTTTTGGTTTTGACTTGTTATGATCCTTTATTTGCTATAAAAATTTCAAGGATGAACTTTATTTTATCATCTGATACGTATTGTATCAATTGGTGCTGCAAAAGAAGGAAAAATAACAGAAAGGCACAGATAGAGAAAATGAGAGCTCTAGACTCCCAATTCCATTCCAAAATATTCCATACCCCATACAACCACTGCCCTTTCTCTTATAACAGAATCCACTCACTGTTTCTCACTCCTCTAACTAACTCAATTCCCACTAACATAGCACTACAGCACTAATTCTGAATGGACTCTATGACCCTCTTGGACCTACATGTGTAAACCTTAAAAGATTTCTCACTATTGGGCAGATTCCTATCATCATCTCTGAATTTTTCAACTGTTGTGGAGTGACTCATCTCTGGCTTTAGCTGGATTTGAGTCATTCAAGTACACGTTACTTAAAAATATAGTACCACATATGCATAAAGGACTAGCCAGAATCTAGCTCTCACTAAACATATAGTTTACTGTTAAGTCAGCTGGTTTACAATACTAAAACCAGTTGAAAACTGGTTCATAGAAGTAGAATGAAGTCATGAACTAAAACCAGTAATAAAGAACCAAATCTGTTCAGTTCTTCAAAGGTATAACTAGATTGGTTCGGTTTGACAGAACATTATTTCAAGTTCAGCTTAGTTTTTATGCTGAACCTGAATGAAGGACTATTAATAACAGGCACATTACTTGACTTCTGTATTTTTGATAAACAAATATACATTATTTCTTTGAATTCTTTCTATCAGTCCATTTTTCAAGGAAAATTTATTTCTATTTACTTGTCCACTTAAAAGTTCAAGACATTATTAAGTACTATGAATCTTCTCAATTACGTCCATACTTATGTTAATCTTAAATACTTTTACACTTATCATAAATAAAGAGAAATAATAATGAAGTCAAATCAGGAAGTTAAAAATTCTAATATAAACAAGAAGAGTAAGCCGTGTATGTAACATTTATTCTTTTATCCAATCACAAACCCACATGTATGACAAATTTGTTGACTTTTATCAGAGTAAATATTGTATGCAATGACAATGTAAGATGTTTTTATTGACATCCAATTACAGATTGTCGTATATGATAAGTTTTTTTAAAGCAAAAAAGAGGCCATGCTAAGACATCAGAGTGGTTGAAATGATCCCAACTAGGTTGCACCACCTCTAGCACCTATCCTTTGCTGCATAGCCTGAATCCATGATAAGTTTGTTGACTTCAACAACAATCACCTTAAAATTCTTACTCACGCCTACCATGATTTTTTATTGGTTGAAAATGTAAAAGTACACTAAGGGTCCGTTTGATTTATTAAAAACTACGGTACTGGATAGGACAAATATTTTTGTTTCAAATTTGATTTGAAAAATATTAGGGTACAACACAAATCAAGCATATGAGGACAAGACAGAATCTTTATTTTCGTTACTCAAAAAATTATGGGACAACTTTTTGTCCCGGGTACAAAGTATTAAAAAGACACATATATCCCTATTTTTGTCTCTTTAATAACCGAAAAAATAGTAACTAACCAACGTAATCATTTTAAAAAGGAAACACTGAATTTTTTCTATTCTCATCTCTCTCTTTCTTTTTATTTCGGTAAACACATTAAATTTTATATAAGTTGTATTAGGATAATTAATATTAGGTCCGTTTGATTTGTTAAAAATATGGAACTGGACAGGACAAGAAGAACAATAACAATACAGGACAAAGATATAGGTTACAAGAAAATTTATTATCTGGTGTTTACTAAAATAATATAAAATTTACTAAAATACCTAATATTAATTATCCTAATACAATTTATATCAAATTTAATGTGTTTATCGAAATAAAAAGAGAAAGATTAAAATAAAAAAAATCCAGTGTTACCGAAATAAAAAGAGAGAGAGATTAGAATATAAAAAAAATCCGATGTTTCCTTTTTAAAAGGATTATGTTGGTTAGTTACTATTTTTTCAATTATTAAAGAGATAGAAATAGGAACATATGTGTTTTTTAATATTTTGTATCTGGGACAAAAAATTGTAGATTTTGTCATGTCCTCATCCGCTTGATTTGTGTTGTCTTCTAATCTTTTTCAAATCAATCGTGGAACAAAAATATTTGTCTTGTCCACTTACTTGGGACAAAAAGTTATCCCATAATTTTTTGAGTAACAAAAATTGTAGATTTTATGTTGTCCTCATCTGTTTGATTTGAGTTGTCATCTAATCTTTTTCAAATCAAGCGTGGAACAAAAAAGTTTGTCTTGTCCAATACCATAATTTTTAACGAATCAAACAGATCCTAGTATTTTAGTAGATTTAATATTATTTTACTTGTGTTGTCCACTATTTGTCAAACGGGATACAAGATAAAAAAATTTCATGTAACTTGTATCTTTGTCTTGCGTTGCTCTTCGGGTCCTGTCTAGTGCTATATTTGTAACAATACATGATTACATGGAAATTAAACTCTTTAGAATAACTATCTTAAAATCATAATAACGATAATTTTTTATTAGTTGATAGGATAAAATCTTTAACACTGATAGTGCATTGATATTAAATATCAATTGAGCATAAGCAACAATTACAATCCTAAATAGACAACTTCTATGTCGGAGTTCTTATCAAGTGTCCAAGTATATACAACAGACAACTTCTTTAACTAAAAATGAAAGATTTTACTTGAAATCAACATTTAAGTTACCTTTATTTCATCCAAACACACCTTTAGTTATAGGGTACTTAAGCCATGAGGCTCCCATACTTAATGGACTAATCTTTTTTTATTGGACTCTCTTCATGTGCTTAAGTCCTTACAGTTGATGTTTTTGTTGAGAGCCAAGCTAGAAAAAGACTACCTATAGGTTGGATTAAATGCAATAATGATAGGTGAGTGAAGCCATCAAAGGGAAAAGAGCTACCATCCATGTCAAGTAAATAAACTCATTGACGTGGTACTTAAGCCATGAGGCTCTCCCACTTAGAGCATCTACAATGCATAATTGCTTATATGAGTTGCTTATCATAATTTTATGGACCTTACAATTCCATAAAGATTTAAGCATTTTTAACAAAAATTCACTCCAATGCTAAGATTGCTAAAGTGAGTGCTTAAATTAATTTTATGAATCTTACCATGCTTCAAAATATGTTATATTATTTATGGTAAAACTTAAGAAACGTTGCTTAAAGTTAAGCAACTCATATAAGTACCCACGTTGGAGATACTCTTAATAGACTAATCTTTTACTCTACTAGTGTGCTTAAATCTTAACAAACTACTTAATTAAAAATAACAGCATTCTAACAAAAAAAACAAAGCAATGCAAAATTTGAAAATAAAAAAGGAAATGCGGAAAGTATGAACATTAATAGTATAATATAATGCCTTCAAAAGCGTGGCATAGGTGACAGTATCCACACCACAACCATCGCGTTTTTTCATCCCATCAAATATTCTAATCGCCGAATCGATGTCACCGCATCGAACACAAGCCTCCACCACCGCGTTCATCACAATCGTGTTCAGCTTCCCGAAATGCTTATTCGCAACCTCAACCTCATCCAAAATCTGCACCAAAACCAACCACATTTCACATAAGAGACAGTAATACTGAAATGCAACAATTTTTTTGGACGTGATCAGTATATTCATTGACATAGATTGAATGATGAAGATGTTGTATGTGACATATTTTGGAGTCATCCTGATGCAGTGAAATTAATCAATGCATGTAATTTAGTATTTTTTTTTATAGATAGTACCTACAAAACAAACAGGTATAGGCTACCGTTATTTGATATTATTGGTGTGACAGCAATAAGGATGACATTCTTTGTTGTTTTTGCCTATTTGGAAGGAGAACGTTTAAATAATGTTGTTAGAGCTCTACAATGGTTTCGAGGTCTTTTCTTTAAGCGTGATGCACTCCCTATAGTTATTGTTACCAACGGAGATCTAGCATTGATGAATGCAGTGAAAACTGTATTCCCTGAGGCTATCAATTTGTTATGTCAGTTTCACATTGATAAGAATGTGAAGGCAAAGTGTAAAATCCTGGTTGGTAAAAAAAAATGCATGTGACTATGTCATGGAAGCCTGGGGGAGTTTGGTGGATTGTCCTTATGAGCAAGAGTTCGATAAGTGCCTTAAGAAGTTTGAAATTGCGTGCTCATTATGGCCAATGTTTGTTGACTACGTGAACCAAACATGGTTGATTCCCCACAAAGAAAGATTTGTTAAAACCTGGACGAATAAGGTGATGCACTTAGGAAACATAACAACTATCAGGTATGAAAATAGTTGTAGCTTCCCATTTCCTACGTGCGGATGTTGTGTGCCTTCCCCACTAGAAGCCTTCATCAACATCACAACTTAATTTTCTCCCTAAATTTCTTCTTATAACCCTGTCTAATGTCCAATCCAAACTTCTGGTTTTAACCATAATCTGCACATTAAAAGCATCATTAACAATTAATGACATTGTTCAAATAATAGTACACTTTCATACATATATATTTATTGATTTTTTATTTAACTTTTTTAATACTTTTATATATTCATAAATCAATACGCAATTTTTTTTAAAAAAAAAATAAACTGCACAACACTAATTTTTATATACTTAAATATATTATAAAAATCTTACGACAAATTTTAAAATTTCCAATAAATGAGTTTTTTTTACACTACCCAATACTATTTATATAAAAATTTATTACTATTACTGGCAAAGTACTTATATGACTACATCAATAAAAAAAATTATCATTTACATATATACATTTTCTTGTTACACTAATTTGTACAATATATACTTATAAAAATTTTGAATCAGTCATATTTAAATATTTTACAAATAAATATTTCAAATTTCAAATATAATTTATTTTCTTAAACAAAAAACATACAATCATTATTTATTGAATTAATTTGTTATTAAAAACCAACTTAGAAAAATAAATTAAATAAATACATATTTAAAAAACACAACAATTTTATTTATTAAATAAATATTATTTAAACTAAGTTATTAAATTAATTTTAAATTCATAAGTTATTATATTATTACTTTATTAATTAATAAATTAAAATTAAAAACAAGCATCCAGATTAAACTGTATGTTTTATACGAATCTCCAACCCCACCCCCCCAACCATGCTTGTGCAATAAATTCGACGGAGAGGAGATGCAAAAACACTTATTGCGACGATGAACAACAACACAACGACTACGGTGGCCGTCCCTGGTGGCCCAATCGGCAATGACGGAGGCGCGAGGAAGAAGAGGCGCAAAGAAGAAAACAAAAACACTTTTAAAAATTAAATGAAGGATATTTTTGCTATTTCACATAATTTATTGGGTATATCAGCAATTGTGTTGATGCTCAAAGAAAAATCCATGGTGGGCCCATTCCTTATATAAGTTTATATAAGGCATTTTTTCATATATTTGATTATATTTTTGAAAAGACTTATATTACTAGGAATAGTCTATGTACTAATAAAACAATTGTACACTCTCATAACTCATTCGATCAAAAATCAAGTTTACGATATATTAAGAATTTTTCTTTAAAACTTAAAATTAAATTAATTATTTGTAATCATAATATAAATTTTATAATTTTAAAAATTTAGTAATACACACGTGTATAACACATATTAGCATACTAGTAATACTAATAATGGTCAAATGACCTATTTAGTCCCTTATTTTTTTTGTTATTTATCTTTTAAAAAGTTAATATTAATCATTTATATCTTTAAATTAGTTCAAATTAATTCTTTGGTCCTTTAAAATTTGATGCAGTCAATAATTTAAAAATATTAGCCACTATAAAAATCCCCACACAATCTGTTTTTCAATTCTTTCCTTTTCCTTCCTCTTCTCCTCTCCCTTACAAACCCAGAAACTCAAACTCTACCCCTAAATTTTTATTTCCCCTAAACCCTAACTCTCTTGAATTCCGCTATGCCCTCTGCATCCTCTCCAATTGCCTCACCCTAACGTCACTGCCATTGTCAACTCATCAAGAGTCGCCTTGTTGCCCACAGCCACTCTTCTCCAGTTACCTCATTTTGATTTTGATAGGAGATTCTAATTATGACTTTCCCTCCTCACCACCCACAATGACAGAGAAAGGGATGAGAATCCCTTTGTTTCAATCCTCCTCTCCACCCAGGATTCCGATTCTAACATTGGCAAAGCCCTTGTGGCCATCATCGCACGATAGGAACAACTCCATCTCCTTCGCTTGAGTCCCATCCAAGTACTTCTGAATCTCACCGAGGTGAAAGAACCACTTCACCTTCACCTTCACCTTCTTGGACTTGTCGTGGGTCTCCCAAATCTTGATGAGCCTCCTGATGTGGGGCTTGTCGTTGCTCCGTTCTAGAGGCAAACAATTTCTTTCTTTTTCTCTCTAATGCATCTCTTCTTGCCCCACGTGAATTCGAACTTGAATTCAAATTTGAGATGGTCTTCAATGGCATTGATTCTGCCATGGGTTGGAACGAGGAAGAGGGAAATTGTCGTGGGGAGAAGGGTGAGGAGGTCATGGAGTTGAAAGAGTAATTGTAGGGAGGGTGAAGAAGAGGGGGAAGGGGTAGATCTGAGAAACATATTTTGTGGAACATTTAGCCGCCAATATTTTTTAAATTATTAACTACGTCAGTTTCTAATGGATGAAAGGATCATTTGAACAATTTAAAAAATAAAAGACTTATATGAATTTTTAAAAGATAAAAGATCAAAATAAAAAAATAGGTTAAATTAATTTTTTTGCCTTTCAATTTATTATTTAAATTCAATTTGGTTTTCTATTTTTTTAGATTTTAATTGGTCCTTTAATTTTTTAAAAACATTTCAATTTGGTCATCTTATTTCTCTTTGTTCAATTTGATCTTCTAAGTTTTAAAATTGGTTATCTTTTTGGAAAATATATATTTGTGGTGGTTTAAAATCATTTAGTAATAATTTTCAACCACCACAAAATGTGATTTATTACAATTTAGATTTAAGGACCAAATTGAATCAATTTAAAAAATTAAAAAATCAAATTAGATCCATAAAAAAACTAAACGATTAAATTAACTTTAAAAATAAATTAAAAGACTAAATAGCTAATTTAACAAAAAAATAAGATAAAAAACTAAATAAAGTATTTGTCCTACTAATTATAGAAACTTGTTCCTTTCTCAAATAAGTACTAATAGTTTGTTTAAAAATATTTTTGTCTTTTCAAAATAACCTAACACTATTTTTAATTCTTATAAATAAAAAATTAAAATATTTTGTATTGTATTTTTCTTCTACTTCTTTCAATTTAAAAACTATAAAAAATTATTTTCTCTCATATTTCTTTCTACTCTACTTATTTCTTTCTTTCTCGTGAGTTTGGTGTGGTAGCGGGAGGGACGAAAGGCGAGGAAGGGCACTGATTTGTGTTGATTTTAAAAAAGTGCTTGATTTGAATGCCACTAACATGAAAGAAATATTCAAAAAATTTTCATGGTTCGTACTGTTGCAAGCTTCATCGCATAGATGAGCAGATTTAGATTTGGGGAGAAATAAATATTGTTTATCTGTCTTAAAAAAAAACTCATAATTTTTAGCACACCTGCACAAGTTTCTTTTGGAATAGTGAACTAATATTGTAATTTACTCATTAGATTTATTTTATTTTTCTTTCCATAACTTAATCATTTTAATTTAAATATTTTTCTTTTATTTTCTTTTATTTCTCTTAAAACCATCTCTCTTTTCATTTTGTTTCTCTTTTTTTTTCTTCTCACCTATTTTCTTTTTTTTTTTTCCTCCTCAGAGCCAAACACACCCTTTCATCTCTCTTTATCCCGACAAAGCATGTAAGTGTTTCTTCTTCTTTTTTCCAGCATGAAAGTGTTTCTTTCTTATTCCTAGTAGATTTGCATTTCGACTACTAAACACTCGTTTTCTTTCTTAATTGTTATTCTCGGATACTTGTGTACTTTAATTGGTAAGCAGATAAATAGCTGTGGTGAAAATAAAACTCAATAATAGTCCTATCTATACAATAATTAATTCATTTGACATTGCAAGTCTCCGTCGACGAATAATATCCACTCATTTTAACTCTCATACGCACGTTGCACCCTAAAATTCAAACACTAATTTTTAGTTCCTGTGGTTGTGGTAGCTCACGGAGTATTCAATAGTCATGGACCTTGTTTATTTACTTTTATATATCACGCACTGCCACAGTTAATAAATTAAAATCATTAGATGAAGATCAAATCACTTATATTATGCCTCAATAAAAAAAGATTTGAAATACTGGGTTTAGTGTAATTTTGTTTACTCGATCACTTAATTAGAAATTCTAAAAAGTATAACTTTACGATAACTATAAAATAGCTTAATTCTTTCTTATTCCTAGGGTGTAAAATTTTAAAATACCTACCAACTATAAATGATGACTGTGATAGTCGTGTTGGTAGTTTACCGACTTGTTTATATATATATATATATATATATATATATATATATATATATATATCAGAAGTATAGAAGTGTAATACATAGCACACCAATGTTATAAACAAAAGGGGTAGGGAATATATTTACCACTAATAGAATTATCTAACATAATTATTATGTGTAATTTTTATTATAAATCATGTTTTTGATGCATCATCATTTGGAATAGTCTAGAGAATAAACACAGATTAATAGAGTCATCATTCACTAGTTTAACTTCGTCAACTAATCTAAATAAATAAAGAAATTAAAAACATAATTTATAAAAAAATAATATATAATTATCCCATTGTAATTTCTTTGACAAGTTAGAGGGCAGATAACATGACTATTATATCATTAATTAAAATTGTTACTAGACCGATAACTAAAATTGTTAACTGAGAATAAAAAATATAAAGACCCAAAACACTAAAAGTTTTATTTAGAGAACAAGAACTAATATTTTTAAAATATGGATCAAAAGCAAAATTAACCTAGTTTATAATCACACTATTCATACATGCATTATGTATCGTTTTTTAATGCATGCATTTAAGATTTGATCTGCCTAATCTTGATGCAACAATCCTAATTCATTAATTAACGTGAACACTTTAAAAAAAAAAAAAAGTAAACGCGCCTGCCTCCAATACGAACCAATTAACGTCACACTCGAGTTTAGGCAGAAAAGAATTTTCTCTTTACGCGCTGCATCCTTGAACACAAGTTTTTGATTAACTGATTAATTTCTCATAACTTCTTTTTTCTTTTAGAACAATCTCAACATTACTCGCTCCTTCTCAGATTCTCTTTATTTCTTCAAATGCTAACTAGCTCTTTGCCTCATTTTATATAAATAGCTCCATGCATATTCTAAATTCTAAAACCACAATCAATTTTATCTTTCAACCTCAAAACTTAATCAAACCAAAAACGTTAGCAAATTGTGTTTGGTATCCGTGTCAGACTTCACGCTTCATAAGTATTGACACAAAGTGTGATTGTAATGTGTCTGGTGTTTGTGTGCAACGAGGAAGAAAGGGTGTTGGGGAGACAGACAGCACCAGGGGCATGCCCTTATTGTGGAGGGATGGTACAAGCCATTAATGTAGAGAGCCAGTGGAGGTTCTGTTTTCTGCCATTATGCTTTAAGACCAAACGCAAATACTATTGTACCATGTGCACAAGAAGACTAGAGGTGATCTAACAAGTGATTCATCTACAAAAACAATCACTAAGGAGCAACCCCATTTTATTTTTCCTTTGCTGATTTTGTTTTACCCTTTTCTTTGTTTATATTGAATTGATAAACACCATGTAATTTTGGGGACTCTACCTCCTTTTTCTAATACATGTCATGGCTTATACTTGTATGTTTCACATTAGCAAATTTAATTGAAAAATCTTGCATTTGCAGACAAGGAAATATTCACGTTTGTAGAATTTAGTTATTGTGATTCTTGTGAAATGAATTTAATGGCTTTACGTACGTTGTAAATGTGGTGATAATTTGTTGTGACAGCATTTACAATATTGGAATTACCAATATAATAAACAATGCTGATGGAGCATATAAAATACGAGGTGTAGTGAAAAAGAAAGGTTTTTTTTTTAATACAAATTTGAGTCGATAAAAAATTTCTACTAAAAAATAAGTAACAGGGTGTCGAATTCATATTAATTTTTTATGTTTCAATTTTAAAGGATCCTTATAAAATATCAATATAACCAATCACCAAAAACACATTAGGTTAGATTATTAAGAAGAGTTTTAGGAATATCCGGATCTATAATGATTGATCAAACAAACTTGGCAGAACCTGAATCTGTATGTGGTTTCTGATCTATGTACTCTTCTTAGGATCTGTTACGGAACAGATAATCAGCTAATAACGTAACTGGTGACTTCATAGTTCTTCCTCAACCAGAATCTATTTATTCCTTAATATTCCTTAATAGGTATATTGGGGACCATAACCTTCTTATAGCGTATTAACCTAATAGGATTTCCATTATTTCCTAATGGGCCAACACTGACATCTGCTAATTTAAGTCCATATTCTTTGATTTAGTTGTCAAAAGGGCTCACTTAATTTGATCATATAAAATAAAACCCCCTAATGATAAATAACTAGTATAATTGTCTTATAATATTATCCCACATTAATTATTGAAATAGAAAATTCTAACAATCTCCCACTTAGGCTACATATTGTAACAATTATATAAAAAATCCTTAAGCGTGCATCTGAATGCTATTTACCTTTAGACTTCCACCTTAACAACCTGGTCTATCTCATGTATCAATAATAGAATCATTATGTCTTTCGTTACTACAACAAATGTAACTAGACCCCAATGACCACCACATAAATACACTCAATTACATAGGTCAATATGGATAAGCAACATGGAAATTACATGCAATGTGATTTCAGTCATGCCTATTTTCAATTGGTTCAAACTTTATTCTTTATAGAGATCAATCCAAACACAGTATAAATATTGTAAACAAAACAAGCTTATAATGAAATGATAAACTTCAGGTTTATTTTTGGAGAAAATCCAAACAACAAAGTGTTTGTTGTCATACCCTAATTTTGTCTGGGGACTATCGTTCGTTGATCTTTTGATCCTTGCTAGTCGACTTACGGTGTTGAACGCTAGTTACAGTATGAAACAGATGATCATTCAGTGTTTTGATCAAGAATGCAAAAAATACCAAAAAAAGGGGGACAAAAGGGTCTTTTCCTTGGTTTTCCTGGACCCTAGATCGCCTAGGCTAGCCTCTGACTCGCCTGGGCCACCAAATAGCTTCATGGTGAAGAAACCAACTCGCCTGGGTGAGCTCCAGTTCGCCTGGGCTAGCTTATTGTTTCAGACTAAGTTTCAGCTCGCCTGGGGGAGCTGCAATTTCCCCAAAGTGACCCTTTGCCTTTAAATAGGCGTCCTACGAGTGTTTTAAAGGGTTTCATGTTAGACAAATGACCTCAGTTATCTTAAGAAGGGGGGGGTTGAATTAAGATAACAAGAACTATTCCCCAATTAAAATTTTACTCTCTCTTTTTAGATTAACAATGCACCCTTAACATGAATTACTCAAAAGACAATTCAAATAAACTTCTTTCAAGCCAAAGATAAATAGAAATAAATAAAAGAAGTTTAAGGGAAGAGAGAAATGCAAACTTGATTTATACTGGTTCGGCCACTTCCCGTGCCTACGTCCAGTCCTCAAGCAACCCACTTGAGATTTTCCACTCGCTTTGTAAAACTCCTTTTACAAAGTCTGAACCACACAGGGACAACCCTTCCCTTGTGTTCAGGAATCCTTTACAACAAAGACCCTCGGTCTCTTAATCCCTTTTAGAAGTAAGAAGAAGAGAAGAAGAAATCTCTCTTGAAAGAGATAGATTGTACAATGAAGATCAATCACAATTCCTTATTGAATATACAAGTGTTTGACCAAGGAATTTTGAGAGGATAAGACATTTCAATTAGAAAACTCTCTTAATCTTTTGAGAGGATAAAATTTTTTGGGCAATGAAAAACTCTCTCTCAATTCGAGTTTCCAAGTCACATATAAATAGACCTTTGATGGCCATTCATAAACCATTTGAATAGATGTGACTCTTAGAAGTTATTTTCTGAAAATCTCCTCTGGTAATCGATTACAGGTTTTGTGTAATCGATTACAGGTTTAAAATTTGAATTAAAACGTTTATTAACTGCTGGTAATCGATTACCAATATTGTGTAATCGATTACATAGTCTAAAATTTGAATTCAAATTTTTAATAGCTGTTGTAAACATTTTTGGCCACTGGTAATCGATTACATCCTCTGGTAATCGATTACCAGAGAGTAAATCCTTGAAAAACACTTTTTAACTTAAATTACTTGGCCAAACCTTTTGCTATATCAATTAGGAATTCCCTTCCTAAAATACTAGTGATCATCTTGATGTTGTGCTTGTATTCTTGAATCATTGTCTTGAATTTAAACTTGAAAAGCATTGCACATTTGCATCATTTGCATCAAATCATCATGATCATCATCAAAATACCAAAGTCATTTACTTATACATTCCAAGGGTCAGAAGTGTAGAGAACTGAGAGAAGAGAGAAAAAAGAAGAAGAAAGAAGAGGAAACGAAGTCGAGGCGCTACCGAATCGCGACCGCAATCATTCCCTACATCGTTTTCTTGTTCTGTGTTCTTCGTGCGACCGTTGGTTAGTTTTTATTTTTGAGGATTAAATGTGGCCTATGTACCCTTAGGGGTCCCCCTTGTTATTATGTGCACATTCATCTTCTCCATCTATCATCGGCGATCTCGTTTTTCTTTGTATAGTTTAATCTTAACCGATCACTAGTGTTGTAAAGTTGTCTTTAAAGAGATTGAAAGTTAATGAAAAAAACCAAGATAAAACCAACTCATAACTAATTTCTTTTTATCAAATATCACCTGAGATCGTTTCAAGGTCCAAAGCCTTAACGATTCTCCCCGCTATTCAAAATTTAAAAGATCGTTTCAAGGTCCAACGCCTTAACGATTCTCTCCGCTTTTCAAAATTTAAAACATTGTTTCAAGGTCCAACGCCTTAAATGACTTTTTGTTCGTGTTGGACCTTGTGGCCTCAATAATCTTAAGAGGGATAGGCTTAGAATGCAGAAGAAGCAACAACAATCAATTTAATAATGTTTTATAAACATGTAAGGAAAAATTGATTGCAATAACATAAATGAGATAAGGGAAGAGAGAATGCAAACACAATTTTATACTGGTTCGGCCACTTCCCGTGCCTACATCCAGTACTCAAGCAACCCACTTGAGATTTCCACTATCTTTTTAAAATCCATTACAAAGTCTGAACCACACAGGGACAACCAATCCCTTGTGTTCAGGAATCCTTTACAACAAGAGACTCACAGTCTCTTAACCAATCTCATTGAATAAGAAGAATGGAAGAAGAATTCTCTCTTCAAGAGAAGAATATTACAATAAAGATAATGTAGGAATCCTTATAGATTTTGCAAGTGTTTGGCCAAGGATTTCTTTTGAGAGAGCATTTGACAATGAAGTTCTTTTGGAATCTCTCTCATTGTCTTTTGAGAGGATAAGACATTTTTGCCAAGCAAAACTCTGCATCAAATTCGTGCCCAAGTCACCTATTTATAGGCCTTTGATGGCCATTCACAAATCTAATGAAAAGATGTGACTGTTGGCGATATTCCTTGAAAATCCTCTCTGGTAATCGATTACAGAATTAGTGTAATCGATTACACAGTTGTTTTGCTTGAACAGTTGTGACCCTTCATTTAAAATTTGAATTCCCAACATTCAGAGTCTCTGGTAATCGATTACATATGATGTGTAATCGATTACACACTTTCAAACCATTGGTAATCGATTACATGTATTGGTAATCGATTACATGTGCCTTGAATGACTTGAAACCTTTCATTGTGAGACAAGGCTTGATCTTGAAGAAATCTTGAATCAAGACTTTGTTTGTTTCTTGAAGCAAAATGAGCCTTGTTTGATTCTTCTTTTGACATCATCAAAATCATGTATACATACATTCACAGTTCGCAATTAAAATGAATCCTTCAAAAACATAAAAAATTAACTTAACATACAAACATTCAGACTTAAAGAATTACGTAGGTCTAAATTCCTCATTGCACCTGAAGATACGTAGGAGCAAAGGCAACACCCTTATTGACCCCAAAAAAATAAAAAAATATAAAAAGGGAAAAGTAAATAATTTTGAAGTCACGTTACGCACACTCAATTAAAGGCTGTTGTCCCTTGTGATGGACGCGTGAGGTGCTAATACCTTCCCCATGCGTAAACAACTTCCGAATCCTTCTTTTCAAAATTTGCAGACCTCTTTTTGGTTTTTCTAACGTTTTCCTCGAATAAATGTTGGTGGCGACTCCGCTCGTTTTCTCCCTTGGAGATGAATGCTTTGGCTTATCTATTTTGCCTTCACCGTCCCGTCGTGAGGTAGGTTGCGACATTTGTAAGACGTAAGATATAAAACATAAGTAAGACTTCCACTAAACTAAGGTACTATCAGGAATTACATTCATATGAGTAGTGTGCTCGTGAAAAACTTTAAGTGACATACCTTTAACCTTTAGTAAGTGGATCAGCTAGCATGAAATGAGTTCCTATATGTTCTATACAAATTTGTATTTTATGAATTCTTTATTTAACAAACAAATACTTTATGTCAACAAACTTTTACTTGGTTGAATCCTTAATAATACCACTAAGATATTGTACCAATAAACACCCGATGACTACTTAATGTTGGCGACAATAGGCAAGCCAGTTACAATAATTTAGCAATCATAAATTCTAGTACGATATCTCATAGCAAAATATTAATTCCATCAACACGCTTAAATGTGGATCCTTATGTGGAGTGATTGCTATTAAGACATTCTGAAAAAATCGAAGTCAGAATACCCAATGATCTCCAAACTTCTAGAATTTTGATATGAAAACATGTAGTTTCTTGTTTTTTTCAATTAACGCATAATGTGCTTTACTACTTTCTAGTGTTGTATACCAAGATTACACATATATCACCTTAGGATCCCCACAAAAAATTATTTCAGGACAATAAAAAAAACTTAAGCATACAAGATAAATTGTAATATAACTGTTTTGCAATAATAAACCGTATGATGATAGTAGGATGTCATCAACATATAATACAAAAATAATAAATTTACTCCCACTGAACTTTTAGCACACACAATCATCAACCAAATTTACCTCAACACCATAATAGATAATCTTGATGAATTTTGTAATATCATAGATGAAAGACTTATTTAAAAGCATAAATGGATTTCTTTAGTTTGCATACCATAGACTTTAGATCATCTTAAACAAGGTTTTCTGGTTGCACCGTATAAATTGTTTCATCAATGTTTCCATTTAGAAATGTAATCTATACATCCATCTATGCAAAACAATTATCAAAATGATCTACAGTGTCTTTCTAAGAAATCAGAGAGAAAGTATCTTTGTGTCAATGTCTTCCTTCTTGTAAAACTTTTGACTACAAGATAATCTTTATATATCTCAAAATTACCCATTAAATCCCTTTCAATTATAAATATTTATCTACAACTTATGAGTTTCACACTTTCAAGCAATTTGACGATATCCCAAATGTCACGTTCAACCATTGGTTTTATTACACCATTTATGACATCAATACACTTGAGAGTTAGAGCACAACATGACTTGACTAAGGTTAATTAGACCTTCTCAGTCAACCTAATGTCATATTCATGTTCTTAAAGAAATATGACATAATCATATCAAATTACATTTTTCATTTCTTTAGTGGATCTTCTTAATGACACTTCTTGAGGTTATTGAGTTTGAACTTTAGGTGGTGCTTGAGAGGGAATCTTAGTGTTGTCTTGTCTTTTAATAATGTTAGGAGTAACATCATTATTTAATTATCATATCCGTTTCTTGAACAATGGTAAGTACAAAAGCTTACCTATTTTCAATAACATATTAATCTTTAAAGACAACACTCCTTATGTTTCCTTCCCCTCCAAACTCAATTTCCTCAAGGAGTTTTGCATGTGTCAAACAAGAACTTAAAGTGAGATTGTAAAACTTATACATGTGAGAGCTTTAAATGTAACAAAAAAATCATAACTAATTATCTTTAAGTCCAACTTACCTTAAGGCAACCTATAAAACATTGCTTCGACTGAACATCCCTAAATGTGTATATGCCTAATGTTGGAATTTCCCTGACTCATATCTATAGGGTAGTGACTACTTTAATTGGTACCCTAAAAGGATATAAATTTCATTTTTTAATGTCTTTCCCCAAAGCGACTTTGGTAGAGAAGAATTAAACTTCTTACCATATTTGTACAAGTCTAGTTTCATCATTCTGCAACTTTTTGTTCATGCTAGGTTTGCCTAACACTACATGTTGTAAAACAATTTCACAATTATTGAAGAAAAACACATGGGGGACTCCAAACGTTGCACCTTATGTCATATATGCCATAGTATTCTCCACAGTCATATTTGACAACCTTAATTTTCTTTCTTTTTTTAGTTGAAGTTCAACTTCATCTGTGAAAGACTAAATGTCTAGAGGCCAAAACTTCTCATAATTTAAATAAAGACGAATCATCTATGAACATAATAAAATAAATTTGTTCATTCCATGAATCCATAAGGAATAGAACACAAATATATGCATGTATTAGTTTTAAGACATCCTTATTTCTTTCAACACCTGAATTCCATTTTGTTTGTTTATTTTTCCTTTATATACTCAATATAGACTATAAGTTCCAATCAATATAAAAGATTCAGAATTTCCTATAACGCAAGCATCCAAATTCTCTATTAAGGGATATGACTTAAGCGCTTATGTTATAAAGTAACGAAATTCTCATTTAATTTTAAGTTTTGTACTACCCAAAAAATGTTTGCAATAGGAACACTCAAATATCCATAAAAGAACTCATAACTTGCAACATTTGAATCACACGAGAGACTAACTTTATTATTTCTAATTGAACAAAAATAAATGATTTTTTTCCAAATTAGAAATAAAATTTGGTTTAATAAATAGCTCAATATATGTCTCAACCAAATTCAAATGAAATTGAGTCTTTTAAAGTAACATAAAAGTTCTCATAGCTTCAACTATAACTTTATGTCATAGAAGAATATTTCATTATCACTTGACGGATGACTCCATAGGTAGCATCGTATAAACATGCTTTTGTGAGTAGTAGAACCAAAATCTATCCACTAATGTCCTTTGGTACAAAACTAAATTAACTTTAAAACAAACAAAAATGAGAAGTTTGCCATTTTCACACACTAAATAGTGTAAATGAGACCTTTTTTTATATGACTCATCCTACAAAAGCAAAAAGGAAATTCCTTATCTTGTTCTCTTGTTTCTTCTCTAGAAAAAAAAAATTATGCAATATCTTCAACTCTCAACTGACTCCCCTCAAACTCTAAATTTTATACATGCAACTTTGGGATTTAAATAATATGAGTAATTTAAACCATAGTAGTAACAACAACAACAATTAAAGAAGAGAGCAATAAACATACAGTGCACAAATAATCTTTATGGTAAATTTCAAGACCCAAACAAGATACCTAGCGCATCATTAATTGTCAATCTTTGGATTAAAAAAGACTAACTGCAAGTGATACTCTCAATGCATTGATCAAATATTGATGATAAGTCCAGTCAAACAAAGATTGTCTTTGGACACTCCATTGCTCAAATGGAAAACTTATATGATGATTATTCCGGTCAAATAATGATTGTCTTTGAACATTTCATTATTCACATGGAAAATCAAACTATTTATAATCGTCACATGTTTACTATCGCAAGTATATAATTATTTTGCCATTGTGTCTTCCTTTGGGCCGAGCAATTTTTGCATGAATAATTCCATGCAACATCCATGTAAATTCAATCAAAGCAACTTACGCAACAGATGTTACTTTGGAAACATATTGTTTCAATCAATTTAACCAAAAAATACAAGACAATTTAATATAATAAATGAAAGGTCTTAAAATTACACAACTTTCACATATAATTTAGTTATATAAAAAGTATATAATAGAACATACAAATATTTTGCAGAACAGACTCATCACAAGATACTTAACACAACATTAATTCCTAGAGAAATTAATTTGTAATTGATAATCTCAATGCAATGATCAAATATTGACAATAAATTCTTTCAAATAATAGTCTTTCTTTGGACGGACTATTATTCACGTGAAAATATCTTTATAATTATCACAGATTTATTATCACAGGTACAAAATATTATTTGGTCAAATTGCGTCTTCCTTTGGACTGAACACAATTCGCATAAATAATTTCATACAAAATCTATGCTATTTTAATTAAATCAATTTTCACAATAGGGATTACTTTTGCAATATATCGTGTCAATCAATTTAATTAAAAAAAATACTAGACATACAAATAAATGGGTAGGATCTATTACTGCTAAATTTATACTCAATCATGATAGCAAAAAGATATAAAACATTAATTACGACAAGTAAATATCATATCCTTAAATTATATTTAATGCTAGCATTGATTTATACTTAAAATGCCCCATGTAAATATTGCATCCGTAAACAACGTTATCACAAATTTATGAAAGGAATTAAAAAAAACATGTATAAATTCCTAAAAGAAATCTTTAAAAGATTTTATATAAATAAAAAAATAATAAGATTATTCATAAAAAAATTTCTTTAGTACTGATTTATGTTTCTGATGTTTGTGCAATGCACCTTAGAGATCGAAGAAACTTTACTTCACCTTCAACTTTAATTTGCTCCCACATTAGAAAACCAGATTTATATAAATAAAATATTTAATTATGTTTTTCCTTTGATTTATTAGCATTACAAGAAATGTGAAACACAAATTTTATCCAAAAGGAAGTGAAACAAACCAATACACGATTAGATGATGTTAAAAGCCAATCTTCAAAAACCATTATCAGGAAAACAACAAAGCAATATTATTATTATTATTATTATTTTGATGAAATAGAAAAACAACCTAATTCCTTCAAACCAGTCTATTGCAAAAAAAAAAAAAAAAAAAACTTTAGTTTCCAATAATCTAACATTAATGGTGGCTCTGATACCACTTGTTGAAATTTTAGAGGATCCTTATAAAATACCAATATAACCACCAGGAACACATTACGTTTTATTATCAAGAAGAGTTTTAGGAATACTTGGATCCATAATGATTAATCAAACAAATATAGCAGAATCTGAATTCATAGGTGGTTTCTGATCTATGTACTCTTCTTAGGATCTGTTACGGAACACATAACTGGCAAACAACGTAACTGGTGACTTCATGGTTCTTCGTCAACCGAAACCTCTTTATTCCTTAATAGGACCTTCGCAACTCTTCAGATGGCTATATGCGATGGCCCGATATATTGAGGACCATAGCCTTCTTATAGCGTATTAACCTAATAGGATTCCCATTATCCTCTAATGGGCCAACACTAATATCTGCTCATTTAAGTCCATATCCTCTGATTTAGTTGTCTAACGAGCTCACTTAATTTGATCACATAAAATAAAACCCAATAATGATAAATAACTAATATAATTGTCTTATAATATTATCCCACATTAATTATTGGAATAGAAAATTCCAACATTTTGATGTTTAAATAATAAAATCATGAATTAATTTGAGGAGTGAGAGGCATTTAAAAAGTCAACCACAAGTTGAAGATGCAAATAGCACAACAGAGCCACAATGGGCTACCCCCAAAGAACAACATGATTAAAAATCAATAGATATTCTATGCAATGCATTAATGAAAGAAACTGGGCAGTGGGGAAGTGCTTCTACTACCCTTCTCAATTTTGTACTAAAAATCACGTTGAATTGCAAAAGCCTATTGTGTTGGCATTACTTTTATAGCCTCAAATAGTATTGTATATAACTATTAGCATGTTTGGAAACTGTCTTAAGATAGAAAAATCATGTTCGAGACTTGGAAACTATAATTATTAGCTAATGGAAATCACATTCAAAATGTAAAAAAAATGCATTCAAAACGTGAAACCAAACACATGATGTGTTGTGTTTAGGGATACACCTTTAGAGCAAAAACTTGTAAGAAAAATTAATAATGCAAAAGTAATTATAAGTTGCTTCTTGGACTCACCTTGAGTTGTATCCAACACAGTGACCAAACACACCCTTAGGAGTGGTTGCAAGAAGGGATCTACATACACAATTATTGCAGATGATGGAAGCTAAAAAATTTTTTAGAAAAAATTGAAAAAGAGGGGGACTAGATACTAGTATATGAAGGTTTTGTCTCATTTTACAATGGCCTAATGATAAACCAACTAAAGTCTATTCTTTAGGCCCATCATCAAAAATATATTTATTATTGATTTTAATAAAATAAAAAAGGCCACACATATTAACAAAAATATCAAATATGCTTAAAACAATATAACATATAGTTCTTTCTTTTAAAGTATAATTTTTTTTCTTAAAATTTGCTTTAGGTCCTTCACCATCGTTGTACTGGAAATGTGAAGAAATGTAGAATTTTGTGTTTTTAGAAGGGTAGATGGAGCTTTGTATGTTGCAAGAGACAAAATTGTTTGAGTTTCATCATCAAATTGATTTCCAACTTGTATGAAGGAACATGATACAATTGTGTAGCAGGACCACCACATGGGGGTATTCAAGGGTGTGACAACAATTTGGAGAGAGAGGGTTTTACATATTGATTATTCTTTTATTGGAGAAATTTTTATTGTTCTTGTAGGGTTTTCTTAAAAAATTATTCTTATTGGAGGAAGCATGTGGTGTATTGTCAGAGATTTTAATGGTTTTGTCTCAAGTGATGAGAGGAAAGAGATGAATGCAAAGAATGATAAGAAAAAGGGAGGAATTTTGGTAGTTTATTCAAGATAGGGAGCCTGTAGATGTTCTGTTATTGGAAAAAAGGTACAATTGGTTCAAATATGATGGTTCAAGATGAGCTAAATAGACATAATTTTGTTGTCTAAAGAAATTGTTTTCATTGTGGCAAATTTCAGCACAATGGATGGATAAAATAGAGATATTTCTTATCATTGTCCTTTGTTCTTGCAAAGAAATGAACAAAATTGGGAGAAACAACTAGGTTTAATAACTGGCAGATTCAACATATATATAAAAAAGATTACACAATTTGCATCTACGGGTTGAAAAGAATTTCAGGTGGCAGGGTTGAAGACTTATGCATTTAAATAGAAGTTAAATATGAGACTTAGAAGATGGAATAAAAACGTCGTAGACATTTTAGATTTGAGTATTGATAAAACTATTAGTGATTTGAATATCTAATATGAGATGGTAACATTTGGTGAAAGGGTGAATTATGATGACAAAAGACATTTATGAAGAACTATAGAGATAATATATATTTTATATCTTACCATTTCGACAAATCACTTAACCTTATTTATCTTTGGTGCAAGAGCGTTCGACCAATATATATAAACACTCTTTATCAAAAGTCTAGAATCATGTGACTATATAAAATGAAAAATTAAGTAGCCTAGAATTACTACTTGTTTATAGTCTTGACCAATTTCTAAAACACATTTAAGTTTTTCGTCTTACAAAAAAAAAAAACTTAATAACAATCAACTATGTGTCATGTTGAGATTAGTGAGAATTATGACGGTCCCAAGCCACCTAATTATTTATCTAACAAAAATGAGATGGAGATATAAAGTATTTTTTTTAACAAAAGTCTAAAGATAAGGTGAAGGCAAAATCAAATCTTGACCTTTAAGGTTAATGCTTCTTTGAGGGTGTTGCCTTATAGTTAGAGACTTCTTTTATATCAATCACCTTCTTAGATTCAGTTGTGTCATAGAGGTGTTATTTATTATTATTATTATTATTATTATTATTATTATTGAGGATGTATTGTAAGCCATTTATTTTTTACATGTATTCTTTCACATAATATTTAGTCTTCTATCTAAGCTTGATTAGGATTTTTGGTTGTTTTATATTATGAAGCCTTTGCTTATTTCTTACATCACTGCAAATTACTTCAGGGTAAGCAATATAGGAAGGTTTGAAACTATCATTTGGCACATTGTCATTTGAGCTTTGTGGTTATTTGGGAAAAATAGTCTTTAAAGGAGGTTGAAATGGTTGTATTCTCTAAAATTAGTATATGAACCTAATACTTGGTATTAGGAAAGGTATTTAGTCTAATCAGTTATCAATTTGATTGTGCCTTGGAGCTTCCTTGTGTATGATTCTCCAGCCCCATTGATATTAGTTTCTAGTCTTTCAAAGTAGAAATCTCTCATTTAAGCCTTACGGCATGCATGCACTATCCCTCTTAGTCAATTGCCAACACATTGTTTGAAAGGAGATGTAATGGCAATTGCGATCCTAGAAAAAGAATATAAGGTTGGCCTTGAAAGTTGCAAAAATAATCTACATGGTAAACTGTTGTTGTCAAAGGGTGAAACCCCTCCCATAATTTCATATTTACAAGTAAAACTCAACAATCTTTGGAAACCCTTGGGTTCTTGGCATATTGTTCCTATTGGCAAAGGTTATTTTGATTTTCCTTTTGTCTCCGTTGAGTATCTTCATAGGGTTCTTGTGGTAGGTTTATGGAATCTTGATCTTGGTACTCTTCGGTTGTTTAACTGTGCCCATGATTTTAATCCAAACCTTGTTAAATAGACGAACACTCAATGTTGGATTAGAATCTTGGGGTTGCCTCTGGAGTATTGGAGACTTGCTATCGTGTTTTCATTGAGAGAGGAATTGGTATTCCTCTTTGCACTAATGATGCATCAAACAATAGATCGTTTTGACACTATGCATGTTTTTTGGTAGATATCGATCTTAATAATCAACTTCAAGATTAGATTCTGGTAGAGAGACCAAGGTTCGTGTTTTTTTGTAGACATTGAGTATGAACAATTGCATTCTTTTTGCCCATCTTGTAAGATAATTGGCTATTCTTTATCAGAATGCAAAAAGAAAGGATGATGGTTTTTGTAATAGTGATAGTTTTAGTTTTTGGAATTATATTCACTGCAACTCTGTTAGACAAGTAACCTCAATAACTTAAGAGGGGGTGAATTAAATTTAATTTTTTTTCCTAAATCAAATTTTAATTCTCTCTCGAAATAGAATATGCACACTTAATATGAATTAAGTAAAGAACAATTCAATCGAAACTTCTTTAAAATAAGTAAAGCAAAAATAGAATGCAATAAATTAAAGAAGTTTAGGGAAGAGAGAAAAACAAACTCAAATTTTATATTGATTCGGTCACGCCTTGTGCCTACGTCCAGTCCTCAAGCAACTCACTTGAGATTTCCACTATCTTGTAAAATCCTTTTACAATGTTCAAACCACACAGGAATACCCTTCCCTTGTGTTCAGAGATATTTACAACTCAAGAGACCCACTGTCTCTTGAACAACAATTGTTTGCTTAGAGTAAGAACATTATTTCTCTCTTGTAGAGAAGAATGTTACAAGATGAAGATCTTATAAGAATCTTTATTGATTTTGCAAGTGTTTGACTAAGACTTTCTTTTGAGAGGATAGGACAATTATTGTTCTAAAAAACTCTTAAGAATTTCGAACACAAGTCACATATTTATAGGCCTTTGGTGGCCTTTCAAAAAACTTGTAAATAGTTGTGACTTTTCAGTTATTTTCAAAATTTTCTCATTGGTAATCGATTACAGATATGTGGTAATAGACTACACAGTTAATTTTGAGGAGTTATGACTCTTCATATTTGAATTTCAAGGTTTCGTAACCGGTAATCGATTACATGTTTAAAGTTTAAATTCAAAACTTTTCTAAAAGTTGTTTAAAACAGTTTTGTCTTTGGTAATCAATTACAATCTCTTTGTAATCGATTACACAGTTCAGAATTCAAATTCAAAAGTTTGTAAAACTATTTAAAACTTATCTTTACTTCTGGTAATCGATTACAGCCTCTGGTAATCAATTTCCAGAGAAAAAAAACATATTTTTCAAAAACAAAATTCTTCTAAAAAACTTTGCAAGGTATTTTTGAAGAATTAACCTAAGGCCAAACCTGTGCAATCTCCTTTAGGGAATTCTTTTAACATACTATGGACTAATTGTTCATCGTTTCTCTTGAATTCTTGATCTTGACTTTGATCAATCTTGAATAGCTTTGATCTTTGGCATCATCAAAAGCTTCATACAACCTATGCTTCTACAAACTTTACCTCGTGTAAGTTTTAATCATTACCCTTTACTTCTTAATTTACAATGAGGTATGAAAGTCTTTGCTTCTCATTTCAAATTCCACAAAATGTGGTTGGAAAATTCTGATTGTAAGAGATTTGTTGAGTGATGCAATCCAAGCCATGGAGGCATGGTTCGGATCGTTCCGGATGCAAATTCAAGAATCACCATTGTTGACCTTCAAACAACTCAAGAATAGAAAAACATAAAATATGGATAAGATGAAGAAGATGAACACAATGATGCCACGATCCACGAAGAATCGATAAGCTGAAGGAGAATTCGCCACAAAGGAATAGCTTCCTTGATAAGAATCAATTTGGTTTTCAGTCAAAAACTAAAGAAGAGGCTAAGCTCTCTCTAAACACAAGCTTAATTTCAATTATGTCAAAGGTTTCTACAATTAAGAGTTTCTGAGTATTTATAGAACTAGGCTTAAGAAGATAACTAAGCCTCTTATAAGGCCTATTTACATCAAGTTCAAGCCCATTACACAAATAAACAAAAATGAGGAATTTTCGTAAATTCACGTTGAAGGTGTGTGCTAAGCCAGACAACTCGCGCTAAGTCCAATTTCTCCTTGGGTTGAAATTAGGCTAAGCTAGACAGCTCATGCTAAGCCGAACAGAGCGCGCTAAGCCCATACATATTGTTCAACAATTTTCAACGTGCTCCAATTCAGCTCCTTGTGATTTTCTCCTTCCTTTCTTTTGATGAGTAGTCCATCCTTGATCCTCTTGGCCATCTCTTCTTGTAAAAGCTTGGCTCTAGACCTTGTCATTGGCCCTTTCAACTCATGAAGTGTTTCTAGATGCTTATGCTTTTTGGATAGCCCTCTATCATCCCCTCTTTCTTGAAAAGAATCTATCCTCGGATGTGCATCCAAAACACCTACATGACAAGAAGAAAGATCAACAACATTGAAAGTAGAACTCACCATATACTCACTTGGCAAGTCAATCTTGTAGGCATTGTCATTAATCCTCTCAAGGACCTTGAAATGTCCATCACCCTTAGGTTGGAGTTTAGATTTCCTTTGTGAAGGAAACCTATCATTCCTTAGGTGTACCCAAACCCAATATCCGGGTTCAAATACCATGAACTTTCTTCCTTTGTTTGCTTGACATGCATATTGCTCCATCTTCTTCTCAATTTGATTTCTCACCCTTTCATGAAGATCCTTAACAAAAGTGGCTCTAGAAAGCCCATCCTTACTCAAAATAGAAGAATCATTAGGAAAGAGAACTAAATGAAGAAGAGATAAATGATTAAAACCATAAACAACATCAAAAGGAGAAAAAGAAGTGGTATAATTGGCTACCCTATTATAAGAAAATTCAACATGAGATAACCACTCTTCCCAAGTTTTCAAATTACATTTGATGAAACACCTTAGGAGTTGTGAGAGTGTTCGATTCACTACCTCGATTTGCCCATCGGTTTGAGGATGACAAGTGGTGGAGAAAAGAAGCTTGGTTGCAAGTTTTCTCCATAATGTTTTCCAAAAATGACTCAAAAACTTGTAATCCCTCTCCGATACAATGCTCTTAGGCAATCCATGAAGATGCACTACCTCTTTGAAGAAAAGATCCGCCACATGGCAAGCATCGTCCACCTTGTGACATGGAATGAATTGTGCCATCTTGGAAAACCTATCAAAAACCACAAAAATTGAATCCTTGCCCCTCTTGGACCTTGGAAGACCAAGCACAAAATCCATGGAAATTTCAGTCCAAGGGGAGGTAGGAATTGGCAATGGAGAATACAAACCATGATGCATGATTTTGGACTTTGCCTTATGACACACAATGCAATTAGAACAAAACTTGATAACATCATGTTTCATTTTAGGCCAAAAGAAATTTTCATGCAAAATTTTCAAAGTCTTTTCAACTCCAAAATGTCCCATTAACCCCCCTTTATGAGCTTTACAAATCATGAGTTCACGTAAGGAACTTTGAGGCAAATACAATCTATTATTTTTAAACAAGTATCCTTCATGTCTAAAGAAACCTTGATGAGACCCCTTTTCAAACAACTCAAACAATTTAAAGAAGTTATGGTCTTGAGAATACAAATCTTTTATGTGATCAAATCTAAACATCTTTGTTTCAAGCATGGAGATTATAACATATCTCCTTGAAAGTGCATCGGCCACGACATTAGCCTTGCCTTGCTTGTGTTTAATCACATAAGGAAATTGTTCCAAGAACTCTACCCATTTGGAATGCCTCTTATTAAGCTTTCCTTGGCTTTTCAAATGTTAGAGTGACTCATGATCACTATGAACCACAAACTCCTTAGGAAGGAGGTAGTGTTGCCAAGTTTGCAAAGTTCTAATAAGTGCATAGAGTTCCTTATCGTAGGTGGAATAGTTCAGGATGACACCCTTAAGTTTTTCACTAAAATAAGCAATTGGGTGACCTTCTTGTAATAATATAACATGATGAGAATCCTGAAACTGACCAAATACAGGCTAAAGGCCCGAGTGAAGAAGAGCAAAGGCCCAAGTGGAGAAGGATAAAACCCCCGAGTGGAGAAGGATGAAGGCCCAAGTGGAAAAGGATGAAGGCCCAAAGGCAGAGACACTATCAAGACTATTCATTGTTGCTGATGGCCCAGATTAATTTGAAGGCCTAAGTTAAATATGTTTTTTAGTTATAATTTTTATTTATTGTAATTTTGGCCCAAACTGTTTAGAAGGCCCATGTCTATTTTTATCTTTTTGTTCAGATACACTATAAGTATTGGTTTTTGTTTTGAATAAAAAAACTTTTGGCATTTGATAAAATTTGGTGAGAGTTTCTCTCTGGGTTCCTTGTTGAACCAATCTTAGACTTATCAAGGTAATCCTTGTGGCGTCTACCCTGACTTATCTTCCTTCACTGGAAGTGGCGTCATCCAA
This sequence comes from Glycine max, assembly GCF_000004515.6. Lineage (NCBI taxonomy): Eukaryota > Viridiplantae > Streptophyta > Magnoliopsida > Fabales > Fabaceae > Glycine > Glycine max. The sequence goes on along the minus strand of NC_038253.2, from coordinate 31,145,756 downwards.
AAACTCTACAGCCTGTATCAAGCGATCCACCCCATAAGGTTCACATCACAACACCTATGCCAACATTGGATGCATCAGATTCAAGTTCAAAATATTTTGAAAATTTTGGTAAAGTAAGAATAGGTGCATTTGTCAACTTTTCCTCCAATATATTGAAGGCTTTCTCTTGCTCATTTTCCCACTTAAATTCCATATTTTTCTTAACAATGTCATTCAATGGAGATGCTATGGTGCTAAAATCTTTGACAAATCTCCTATAGAAACTAGCTAACCCATGGAAACTCCTTACATCATTCACATTTTTGGGTATGGGCCAATCTCTAATAGATTTAATTTTCTCATCACCCACTTGGACTCCCTTAGCACTCACAACAAATCCTAGAAATACTACTTGATTTGTGCAAAATGTTCATTTATCTCTAATAGCAAACAACTTTTCATGTCTAAGCACTTCCAAGACACTCCTAACATGGTATAAGTGGTCATCCATTTTTAAGCTATAAGTCAAGATATCATCAAAGTAAACAACCATAAATTTGCCAATAAAGTGCCTCAAAACATGATTCATGAGTCGCATGAAAGTGCTTGGTGCATTAATTAAGCCAAAAGGCATTACCAAACACTCATAAAGTCCAAACTTATTTTTGAAAGCTGTTTTCCATTCATCATCTCTCATTCTAATTTGATGGTAACCACTTTTTAAATCTATTTTGGAGAAAACACAAGAACCATGAAGTTCATCCAACATATCATCAAGTCTAGGGATAAGATGTCTATACCTCAAAGTGATGTTGTTGATGGGTCTACAATCCGTGCACATCCTCCACATGCCATCTTTCTTGGGGACTAGAATGACCAACATTGCACATGGGCTCAAGCTTTCTTTCACCCATCCTCTTTGCATCAACCCTTCAACTTGCTTTTGTATCTTTTTTGTCTCTTCCAGATTACTCCTATAGGCAGCCTTATTAGGAAGTGAAGCTCTCGAAATAAGATCTATTTGATGCTTAATTCCTTTTAAAGGAGGTAAGCCATGGGGAATGTCTTGTGGGAAGACATCCTCAAGTATCAAAACCTTGAGGCAACTCAAGGGCACTAGAAGACAAACACATGTAATTTAGAATGAGTAAATACATTGGTTGTCTAGCTAGCATCATTTGTTTTACCTCCTTAGGTTTGATGAACAAACTCTCTTTTATCACTAATTGTTTTTCACTCTTTTTTCTCTTTTCTTTTGTTCTTTCTTGTCACTCTTTTTGCCTTTTTTTCTTTTTGGCTTTTCTCTCTCAAAGAACTTTTTCCATCTTTGATTTTCTTTTCTCTTTCTCTTTTCAATCTCATTTTTATTTGATCCTCACACACCTCACTTGGAGAAAAAGGTGAGAGAACTACCTTTTTACCTTTATGCAAGAAAGAATATCGATTGGTGACCCCATTGTGGACAACATCTCTATTATATTGCCAAGGTCTCCCAAGCAACACATGTCCGACTTTCATGGGAACCATATCACACAGTACTTCATCAACATATTTTCCAATGGAGAATGTAAGTAACACTTGCTTATCCACAACCAACTCACCATTGTCACTCAACCATTGCAACTTATAAGGCTTAGGGTGAGGGATGGTTTTTAAACCAAACTTCTCCACTAATCTAGTGCTTGCAACATTGGTACAACTTCCACCATCAATGATTAGAGAACAAACCTTTCCATTCTCCAAACATCTAGAATGACATTTTTTTCCCTTTATGTATCATCTCTATCTTTGCATAAGCTTTCCATGAGTCTCCTTACCATCAAAAGATCTCCCTCTTCAGGTGGAAGAAAACCATCATCCTCCGCTTCACTAGAAGAACTATGAGAACTCTTAAATGACTCACTATCCTCCTCTCCATTCTCTAACACAATCATGGTCCTTTTGTTAGGACATTGGGATGCAATATGACCCTTTTCCCAAACATTTAATGCATTAAATGGAACTAGTTTTATTGGGAGGGGGTTGAGTCAGAGAAGTAGGATTACCTCTTGAAGACTTCCTTTCAAGATGTTGTGAAGAAGAACCCTCCTTCTTGGATCTTTATCCTTCCAAGAAGAATAAGTGTATGAAGTCTTCTTGTAGGTTTGTTTCCTCTTCAATTGTTGCTCCACTTTCACAACCCTATGTATAAGTTCATCCATGTAGTTGTAGCTTTGAAGTTCCACAACATCTTAAATGTCCCTATTCAAGCCATTAAAAAATCTAACCATTGTAGCCTCATTAGTCTCTTCAATGTTTGCTCTTATCAAAGAAATCTCCATCTCCTTGTAATAATCATCAACACTTTTACTTCCTTAATAGAGCCTTCGTAATTTATTATGCATTTCCCTTACATAGTGAGGTGGGACAAATCTCTCCTTCATGATTCTCTTCATTACCATCTAAGTGTCCACCCTATGTCTTCTCAATCTTTCTCTATCCACTTGGATTTGATTCCATCACACCAATGCATATCCTTCAAATTCTAAGCTAGCCAACTGCATTTTCTTTTCTTCACTAAAATTGTTGCGATTGAAAATTTGGTCCACTTTCATCTCCCAATCAAGGTATGCCTCCGGATCATACGTACCTAGGAACTTGGGAATTTTGACCTTCACATCATCCATTCCATCCCTATTCCTCCTATGTCTATGCCTTTTACCTTCTTCATAGCCATCATCACTTCCTTGAGAAGAATGAGGTGACCTATGATGTCTCCTCCTCTTTATGTCTTCCATTCTTCCACTCAACTCTTGAGTGCTTCTCTATGTCTCATCAAATCTCTCTCCCATCCTCCTCTTAACATTTCTTTGCAACTTATCCATTTGCTTATCCAATGAAACCATTAGCTTAGTGGATCGAGGGGAAGGTGGATCACTACCACTTTCGGAAACCATTGCTACAAGAAAAAGTCAGTAAAAACAAATATTGGACCTTACCACTCACTAAGTTTTTACACTCTTCAACACTCGTGTTTGACACTTATAAGACTTTTTCTATAATGTTCATTCTTGTCTTTTTCCACTCTCTAACTCTTCTTCAGTCTTTGAGATCAACCAAAGATTTCAATTCAAGGAGTATCCGAAGTGAAAGATAAAACAAATCCAAACTTGACTTAAGAGGTCAAAGAAGAAAGAACTCTAAGACAAAACCTTGGAAGTTTAGAAGACAAGCTGTAAAAGCTCAAAAAGAAAGGATAACTCAAAAAGGAATGCCAAAGAAAAAAACTAGGAAGATATAAAAATTATAAAAAATTCTTTTCTAATGTTGTATTTTTTGTTGGCTGAGTATAAACAACTGCAATTATGCAAAGCAAATGAAAGTATTTAAAAAACAACAATAAGCACACACTAGGAGAGAGGGCTATTAAATTTTGATTGTAATTTTTTTAACTTTTTTACACTTGGGTCCTCATATTTTTTGATATTTTCATTTTGACCCCAAAATATTTTTGCCTTTTCACTTTGGCCCCTTATATTTTTCTCTTTTAGGACCAGAAACTTTTTATATTTGCAAAAACGCCCCAACACTCTCTTACAGATTTTTTTGGATCAAACTCACATTTTTCCAATAGTGCTATGAAAGTCATAAAGAACAACCCAAACTCGGATTATGACCAAATCAACTCCAAGTTCAACAAAAAGATAGAGAAATCAAAGGCACATGCAAGATTAACTCAAAAACACACAAGAAACACACAAACAAACAAGAATCAAATGAAAACCAATTTCTCATTTTTTTTTTCCGGAAAACTCAAAAACGAAAATGATAGAATTGCACCTAATTGATGGATATAATTTCAAACTGCTCCCTGGATTCAAGCTCTGATACCATGTGATGCAGTCCAAGCCATAGACGCTTGGTTTGGATCGTTCTGGATGCAAATTCAAGAATCACCATTGTTGACCTTGCAAGAACTCAAGAACAAAAAAACATAAAATATGGATAAGATGAAGAAGATGAATAAAACGACGCCACGATCCACGCAGAATCGATAAGTCGAAGGATGATTTGCCCCAAAGGAATAACTTCCTTGATAAGAATCAATTTGGTTTTCAGTCAAAAACCAAAGAAGAGGCTATGCTCTCTCTAAGCACAAGCTTAATTTCAATTATGTCAAAGGTTTCTACAATTTAGAGTTTCTGAGTATTTATAGAACTATGCTTAAGAAGATAGCTAAGCCTCTAATAAGGCCTATTTACATCAAGTTCAAGTCCATTACACAAATAAACAAAAATTAGGAATTTTCGTAAATGCATGTTGAAGGTGTGCGCTAAGCCAGACAACTCACCCTAAGTCCAATTTCTCCTTGGGTTGGAATTGGGCTAAGCCAGACAGCTCGCCCTAAGCCTGACAATGCGCGCTAAGCCCAGGTGTATTGTTCAACAATTTTCAACGTGCTTCAATTCAGCTCCATGTGATTTTCTCCTTCCTTTCCTTTGATGAGTAGTCCATTCTTGATCCTCTTGGTCATCTCTTCTTGTAGAAGCTTGGCCTAGCTTGTCATTGGCCCCTTTAACTCATGAAGTATTTCTACGTCCTTATGCTCTTTGGATAACCCTCTGTCATTGAGAAAGTTTGAAAACAAAAACCTGTTTTTGTGTGCCCTATGTTTTTCATCCCAGAGCAACTAAGGCTCTTAAAAAGGAGTTTCGTTCTTGTAACAAATTAGTCTTCGGTAATGTGTATAGTCGGGGTAAAGTAGTTTGAGATTGTCTTAATGATATCCATAAGCTTCTTCATTTGAATGGTTTCCCGGATGGATTGCATGACCAATAGTTGAGTGCCCTAATGGAGTAACAACAAACCTTAGTATCTTAGGAAATGTTTTGGAAGAAAAAGGCTCGTGTTCAATGGCATCATTCTGGTGACAGAAATACTTTTTTTTTTCATCGTGTGACTAAGATTTCTAATGCTACTCAAGGCATCAAGTCATTAATTCATGAAGGTCAGATTTTAAGTAATCAAAATGATATTGAGAAAGTTGGTATTGATTATTTCCAAGATCTCTAGGTCTTGGATAACCAATGCAAGGAGAACGTCTTGGTTCATAGAACTATTCCTAAACTAGTGACCAAGGAGGATAATATTATGTTGACTCGTCCTCATTCTCCTTTGGAGGTGAAATCCGTAGTTTTTTATATGAATGGTGAAGGATCCCCAAGCTTAGATGACTTTGGAGGATGTTTTTATCAAGCTTTTTGGGATATTGTTGGTCGGGATGTTTATAAATCTGTCTTGCAATTCTTTGATCAAGGATGGTTCTTGCCTAATTTGAATTCCAACATGGTGGTTCTTATTCCTAAGGTAGTTGGAGTTGACAATATTAGACATTTTCGTCCTATAGCTTTGGCGAATTTTCAATTTAAAATAATAACCATGGTTTTAGCTGACAGGTTATCTTCCATAACTCCTAATCTGATCTCTCCCCAACAGTTTGGTTTTGTAAAAGGTAGAAATATAGCAGAGTGCATTGGTACTACCTTTGAGGCCATTAATTTACTTGGCAAGAAGGTTTTTGGTGGTAATTGGCTTTGAAAATTGATATTTGGAAAGTGTTTGATGCTCTGGACTAGTAGTTTTTATGAAGAGTCCTCACTACTTTTGGTTTTTACAATAAGTTTGTGCAATTGATTAATGTTGTTTTTCATTCAGCCAAGCTTTCTTTCTAAGTTAATGGTCAGACTGCAGAGTTTCTTTGCTTGTAAGCATGGGGTGTGCCAGGGAGATCCTTTATCTCTTCTTTTCTGCTTGACAAAAGAGGTATTGAGTAAAGGTACTTCTCTTCTGGTTCAAAAGAGAAAACTTCAATATATGTTTTTTTTTTTTCATCATCTCAGATATCCTCTACTAGGAGCATTCTTGGTTTTCTTGAGGGATCTATCTCTTTTACCTATCTTGGTGTCCCCATTTTCCCTGTAAGCCAAAACATATCTTATTGCAAGGCATTGCAGATAAAATTAAAGGTAAACTTACGTTTGATTCTAAATCTAAGCATCAATAGGTTTGTTCTTAAAAAATGTTGTATGTAAAATAATTAACTTCCTGTAAAGGTTTTATCCTCTCTCATATGGGACGTGTCCAATTAGTTAAGTTTTTTATTCAAGGTATGCTCTTTCACACTTTCTATGTTTATGATTGGCCTTCCTCTCTTCGCAAGGAGCTGGATAGATGTATTTGCAATTTCATTTGGTCTGGTGATAATTTGAAACGTAAGTTGGTTACAGTTTCTTGGAGGAAGGTTTGTTCTAGCCTTGATGTTGGGGTCCTAGGCATTTGCCCTCTTAATAAATATTGACAAGGCATCTGTGCTTCGTTTATGTTGGTCTTTGTTAACCTCTGATGGACAATGACCTGTAATGGCTTGTGATAGGTTTCTGAAAAACAAACATCCTTCTACATCATATGTTAAATCTTCAATTTGGCCTGGGATCAGGCATTGCTGGTTTGATTTGTAGGAAAATACTAAATGGAAGCTTGGTGGTGGTGTTGCAATTTCCTTTTGGTGGGATAGGGTTAGATGGTATTGTCTCTGATATGGCCAATATTAATCCGACCCATCTTAAAACTTCCTTTTTCTGCATGTGCTTGTGACTTTCTCTTGCATGGGCAGTGGAATATCTTGCCTGCTATGGAAGTTAAATATCCTATTCTTTGTAGGGAGATCAGAAATATTATTATGCCTCTTGAACCTAAGTGTGATTATCTTATTTGATGCCCTTCCAACACATGAACTTTGACTTTTAAGGGCGCTTTTAATTTTTTTTCAGCATCTCCAATCTCTAGTTACTTGGGCGGGCTTGATTTGGAAACAATCTATTCCTCCTTCTTGATCTTTCATTTTTTGGCGTTTGATTCATGATAAGCTTCCTAGTTCCTACAAATGAACACTTGCGTAGGAGAGGTTGTGTTATGGTTTTAGTCTGTTCGCATTTTGGTGCTAATGTTGAAGATACATCCTACCTTTTTTTGTCATGACCTTTTGTGGTTGAGCTTTGGCAATGACTTAGTTCTATTTATAAAGTGGGTCTAGATCTTTCTTCTCCGGTTGCTCTCTTATATGTATTCAATTGTGGTTTTAGTAAGCAAGTTTCTGAAAGTTGTGGTTGTCGGGATCATAAATGTTGCTTGGTTTATTTGGATTCATAGGAATAATATCCATTTTGAGAATGTCAATATCCCCATTTCCTCGTTAAAATCCAACATTATGGCATCTCTAGCCTTGACATAAAGTTTCTCTAAACTAACTATGGTTTCTAGTATAGAGGAGTTCTTTATTCTCAAGCTTTTTAAGATTGATGAAAATGCTAGAAAGGCTCATGTCATCAAACCTGTTATTTGGTGCACTCCTCAGATTGGTCGGATTAAGGTTAACTCTGGTGGTGCAGCAAGAGGTTTCACCTGGAGCAGTTGCTAGTGGAACTATTTTTCAATATAACTCTAGAGATTTCTTAGGAGCCTTTGTTGTTCATTTGGGCAATTCTTTCTCGTTCAATGCTAAGATTTTTGTAGCTTTGATGGCCATTGAGATAGCCAGGGATAAGCAATGGTTGTCTCTTTTGGTTGGAGACAAACTCAACTTTGGTGGTAGAAGTTTTCAAGATTCCTTCTTTGGTACCTTGGAGCCTTTCACAACAGATGAAAAATGCTATTTCTTGCACAAAATCTATGCATTTTTAGATATCTCATGTCTTTCATGAGGGGAATTGTTCTGCGAATGCATTGGCAAATTATGGTTTTTCTCTAAATTGATTTGCTTGGAGGGATTCCTTACCAGGTTTACTTAGTTTTCATTTTGGCCAAGATAGGCTAGGAAGACCTTGTTATGGGTTTTATTAAAAAAAATTCAATGGGTATTGGCTTTAGTACTCCATTTTGTTTGTTCTCATTTCTTTTGGTACATTCAATAATATAGGAGCTTGCTGCTAGGGATCTTTATTTCATCCGGTGTCAAGGATCATTTGAGGTATTTTAATGCTTGCAAGTATCACCCGTCATTAAAAAAGTGATAGAGAATGAAATGAAATGGAATTACCTATAATATAATGGAATGAGATTGATTAGAATGGAATAGAATAAAAACGTCATTCTATTGTTTGAATATTTTATAAAGAAACAAAACCAAAATTTCATTCCATTATAAGAAAAAAGGACCGAATAGAATTGGGTTATAACTTTTTAATTCATATATTATCCTAATTTATAAATATAATATACTTAATAAACTAATGATTGGGATAAAACTTATAAGATAAAATAGTAATTTTACAATCTAAAAGTTGTTTCATTAAGTACACCCCAAATTTGGGGGGTTAAACAATGAAATGGAAGAAGTAGGATTTATCTTTTTTTTTCCATTATATTCCATTTATATTTTTTTAAATCAAATAATGGAACAACTTTTCCTTTCACTCCATCGTTCTCCATTGTATCCTCTACCACCAAGTCAAACACATTTTTAGGTTATTAACGTGAGAATTTATGTCTCTTAATACATCCAAATAACAATTATTTTTAATTTATAGAATGATTTTTTATATTATTTTTAATTTTTAATATATTATTAATTATTTAATTTAAATTTTAATAGATGTATGTTAGTAAATATGTCAATAAATATTTAAATATATTTTTATACGCATACATGTTCCATAAATTTGTTATTATTAGGGTGTTGTCCTAGGTAGTATCTTCTTTATTTATGTTATGTCTTGTTTGCTTCCTTTTTTACTTTCTTTTTAAAAAAATAATTTAATTCATTTTTTTATTATTTTTTTTGCAATTATATTATTGTTGCAAAATATCTAGTGACTTTGTTGATGACTAATATTCATAAAAATAAGTGACACTGCATGACAAAACCTTCTTTTATAATAGATTTTAAAATTAAACTAATTAATTAAATATGTTAAAGTTATCATACATATGAAAATATTATAAGCAGTAAGATCAATTTATTAGAAATAATAATAAAAATTAATAGAATCATTTGGATATATTATAGGTATGATGTAGTTTAATTTATTTCTTATTTGATTTAAGTATTAATAACATAAATAATAATTTTTAAATTGTTCAAATCAATGTTTATTTAATTTTTAAATAATAATATATTAATTAAAATACTTAAGTTAGTTGTTAAAATTTAAAAAAGCAATTGACACTTGATTTGAGATAACAAAAATCAAGTAAAGTTATTTTTAGTTTTGGTGAGAAGTGGACCGCTAAAGTGGTGATCAAGAAGGCTTGTAATATGGCTCATTCTTACAAAGATGACTTGATGAGGTTTTAATCTTTAGCCAAATCTGGACATATAAGTTCAAATAGGTTAAATATCATATGGAAGTTTCCTCCACAAGCCGACATTCACCATTTTTAACAACTGAATCATCACAATTAAGCACCATCTCATCAACAACAGGAAACTTCCATATGATATTTAACCTATTTGAACTTATATGTCCAGATTTGGCTAAAGATTAAAACCTCATCAAGCCATCTTTGTAAGAATGAGCCATATTACAAGCCTTCTTGATCACCACTTTAGCACTCCACTTCTCACCTTGGAATATAGTCGTATTCCTCTTCCACCAAATAGTATCGAGCACAATTCCAAATAAGAGATTCCAACTCACCCCATGCCCCTCCCTACCAATAAGGAGATTATTTCTCAACCACAAAGGCCAATCTGTCATTGTATAGAAATCATCTTGTGCATCAATTCTAATGAAAAATTGCCATACTAGTTTTGATTTTGGGCAATCCTTGAACAAGAGGAATAGATGTTCCTCCAACTATTCATAGGTGGGACACAAATTCGAGTGGCTTGTTGGATTTCCCCTGCAGTTACTTTTTGGTCCAATTTTTTTCTTTATACAAATATGTTCAAGGGAAATTCGATTCGCTAGAAAACGCATTAGATCGTCAAGTATTTAAAATTAAAACGGATGAATCCGAGTATCGAACTCAGGGAACTAGTATTAGACAGGGTTAAATTCAGAAATAAGGCATTATTGAAAGAAACATTGATAATCGATGGTTTAGAACAGAATTAAACTAAGTCTAGGCTAAAAAAAATAAAAACGCAAGTAAGTAAGATTGACAGCAGTGGGTAAAAGTGTTGGGTCTCTCTAACAAACAAGTTGATGCATATAAGGATATTTCTCTAATCAATCATGCTTTTGTGTTCTATGTTGTAGCCTAAAGTACTAAACCACGATCCCTCATTAGGCTAGCTTAACTCAAGCTTCGTCCTCAGATCCCTCTTGTTGGACTAGACTCAACTTAAGCAGCCCTTGTAGGTTTAGACTAATTTAAATTAAGCTTTATCATCATATCCCTCTTGTTGGACTAGGCTCAGCTTAATCAGCTTACGAAAGTTTAGACTAATTTAACCTAAGCTTCGTCCTCAGATCCCTCTTATTGGACTAGACTTAGACTAAACAACATTATCATCACAACATATTAAAAAAAACTAAAACTTAATCCTCAGATCCCTCTTGTTGGACTAAGTTTCAATCCTGCTTCTATCATGTTCTAAGGCAACAGTACATTTGCCAATGCTAAAGTCACCTAACTAGACATACAAATGGGTGATCAGACCAAGAGCATGCAAAAATTAAGCATTGAAAGAAGCATTGAACACAGGAAACACAATCAATTATATATTAAAGTAATTACATGAGTTGTTCCTTAGAAATTCCCAACAAGAGTGTTTAGCCGGCAATATAGAAAAACCCTAACACAAATGAGATTAAGAGTAAAGAATAATTGTTCCTTACACAAGAAGGGGGATCCCTCCTCCTATTCTCAGCATCTCACAATCACTCTGTAACTCACTAATCTCTCTCTAATTACAAAACCTAGGTCTCTCTGCAAAAGTAGCTCCTTTTGCTGCCTCCAGAGCTATTTTCTCGAAATAGGCATTGTGGTGTGCTCTATGATAGTGATTCTCTGGATTGTTACCCTAATTCTGTAGAAAATAGCTTTAAATAGGCTCTGAACCCACGACGTTGTGCTTAGCGCCACCCTCGCGCTAAGGGCGAGTAAGTGGATTTGAGCTTAGCGCCAGTCATGCACTGAGCCTGGCTGAAGACAACCGTTGCACTTAGCGCACTGATCTCGCGCTTAGCGCGCGACCTTGATATTGATGCTCTGCCAAATTCTTCTGCCGCGCTCAGCGCACTGAAGCTATGCTTAGCAATGGATGAACGCTGAGCCCAAATGGTGAGGTGAGCGTAACTACCACTTTTAGCACTTCAAGATTTAGCCTCATTTAACTTGAAATTGAACATATTTCATCATTAAATTCAATGGAAAATATTCTAGAGACAGCTTTAACAATAAAACAAGATTTATTTACAAATTACTACAAAATAACCACAAATTGGGAAACTATACAAGTTTTGGAAAATATTTTCTATACAAAAATTAGTTGTATAAGACGACTAACATGGCTCATTCCAAACCACATTCTGTTAGAGTTCGTTAGTAGACATTCATGGCCAAGCTTCCATAAAAATCCCTTCACTCTTTCAGGACCCTTCCATTTGCTAATCCTCTTAAAAAGATCAAAATTCTAGTTCCGCTAAGTTCCATGCGCCTCATACACAAACTTTATATTGAAAACTCCATCACTCGACTTCATCCAAGCTATAATGTCATCTTGATTTTTAGTAAGCCTTATGGTCATGTTATTAATCATTTGCAACACTGTTGTTGGAAGATAATCCTTTATTAAGTCAAGTATGTTATTTACGGATAACTCTGCCAAGTTTCCATAGCCTGGTAACCAATTATCCTTCTAGAATTTTATTGTCTTTTCCATCCCCTGTAGAAGCAAGCTTCATTGCTTCATGATGATGAATCAAGATTGATTCAAGGTGTTTTGATGATAACAAAGAGATGACAAAAAGCCCATGAGAATGATTTCAAGATTGAGTCAAGAACAATTCAAGAATCAAGAGAAGTTTCAAGTTTCAAGTTTCAAGTTTTCAAGAATCAAGAATCAAGAACAATCAAGATCAAGATTCAAGGCTCAAGATTCAAGAATAAAGAAAAGGCTCAATCAAGATAAGTATAAAAAAGTTTTTCAAAACATTGAGTAGCACATGAAGTTTTCACAAAAGCTTTTACCAAAGAGTTTTTACTCTCTGGTAATTGATTACCACTTTACTGTAATCGATTACCAGTGGCAAGTTTTGTTTTCAAAAAACTTTCAACTTAATTTACAACGTTCCAATCAATTTCAAAATGGTGTAATCGATTACAATATATTGGTAATCGATTACCAGTGTGTTTGAACATTGAAATTCAAATTCAAATGTGAAGAGTCACATATTTTCACAAAAATGCTTTGTGTAATCGATTACAATGATTTGGTAATCGATTACCAGTGATAAGTTTTGAATAAAAATCAAAAGATGTAACTCTTCTAATGGTTTTCAAGTTTTTCTAAAAGTTATAACTCTTCTAATGGTTTTCTTGACCAGACATGAAGAGTCTATAAAAGCAAGACCTTAACTTGCATTTTATATACATTGAATACATTTTTTATTACAATCTTTTACAACCCTTGAGTCTCTTTGAACATCTTTTTGAATTTCTTCTTTTTCTTCCTTTGTCAAAAGCTTTCTAAAGTTTTCTGGTTTTCTAAACCTTGAAAACAAAAGTGTGTTATTTGTCTTTTTCATTCCCTTCTCCCTTTGCCAAAAATAATTCGCCAAGGACTAACCGTCTGAATTCTTTTTGTGTCTCTCTTCTCCCTTTTCCAAAAGAACAAAGGACTAATCGCCTGAATTCTTTTGTGTCTCCCTTCTCCCTTGTCAAAGAATTCAAAATGACACAGTCTAAGAATTCTTTTGATTCTTCCCTTTCCCATAAACAAAAGATTTCAAAGGACTAACCGCCTGAGAATTCTTTTGTTTCCCCCTTCACAAAGTTTCGAAGGACTAATCGCCTGAAAACTTTGTCTTAACACATTGGAGGGTACATCCTTTGTGGTACAAGTAGAGGGTACATCTACTTGGGTTGTTGTGACTGAGAACAAGAGAGGGTACATCTCTTGTGGATCAGTTCTAGTGGAGGGTACATCCACTAGGTTGTTCAAAGAGAACAAGGGAGGGTACATCCCTTGTGGATCTTTGCTTGTAAAGGATTTTACAAGGTTGAAAAGAAATCTCAAGGACCACAGGTCACTTGGGGACTGCATGTAGGCACAGGTTGTTGCCGAACCAGTTTAAAACTCTTGTGTGTTTGTCTTCTTCTTCCCTACTCTTTTAATTTCCACTGTGCACTTTAATTACCGCTTTTACTTTTGGTTAAGTTTATATTTATGTTCTTTACTTTCTTAACAACATAGTAAAAGCCTAAGAAGGGTAGATTTTTAATTAGTAAAGTTTCAGTAATAATTAATTCAATCCCCCCTTCTTAATTATTCCGAGGCCACTTGATCCAACATCCCCCACCCTCCAAGTGTTATTTTCATAGTAATTGTCCCAAGAAGAAAAAAATCCCTGCTAAAAATTGTTGTCTTGTCTTTGCATGTTTCTTGTTTATCATTGAAAAAAGATTAGAGAGATAATGATACTTGCTACGAATGGAAGTAGCCCAAATTGTAGGCTCCCTGGTACAAAATCTCTAGTTTGCTCACATCATATAGGATTGATTAACACGCCTCATTTTCCTTAGTCCCAATCCTCCATGTTCTTTGGGATTACACATTTTATCCCATGAAACTAAATGCATCTTTTTGTCTGTGGAGCTACATCCCCAAATAAAATTCTTGCAGGCTTTATCAACATTATCCCAAATGGATTTGGGGAAAATAGTGGTTTGCATAACATAAGTTGGTAAGGCCTGCAAAACTGACTTAGTGAGAGTCATTATTCCAACAAAAGAAATTGATTTCACCTTCCAAGCACTCAATCTTTGGTGAACTTTATCAATCATGAATTGAAAAGTATTAGGGGAGGGTTTGTTATGAAAAATTGGAACTCCAAGGTATTTGCCCAAATCCTCAGCCCATGGTATCTCCATCTCCTCACTCAGATGTTGTCTCATTTGCCTACCAACATTATTGGAAAAGAACATCTAAGATTTATCCAAACTAATCGTCTATCAAGAGCTCCTGCAAAAAAAAATCAAAATATTCTTGATCGAATGAACCTGGTCAAGTGAAGTCTCCGTTAAAAGGACTACATCATCCACAAAGGCTAAATGAGTAATATGGGGATTGTTTTCCTTGATCTATAGCTACAGAAATAAGGTAGAAAGGTATCTCAATGCACAAAACAAAGAGGTAAGGTGATAGGGGATTGCCTTGCCAGATGCCTCTCGTTGGGGAAAATTCCTCCAAAACTTCACCATTCCATAGAACATTCATAGAAGGAATGGAGAAGCAACTTAAATAAGATTCACCATTTGGTCAGACAACCCAATATCTACCAAGGTTTCCCTAATAAACTCTAATTTTAACTTGTCATATGCCTTCTATGTGAATCTATGAATACATGATTTTGATGATGTTAAAGAATAATCAAACAAGGTTGCTTTCAAGATTACTTCGACAAACATTCAAAGGTTAAGCATTGCTTCAAGATTAAGACAAGGTTGTTTCAACAAACAAGCATTGCTTCAAGATTCACTCAAGATTAGCTTTTGCCTCAAAATACATTGTTTCCAACATATCAAGGCTCTGGTAATCGATTACCAGGCAGTGCAATCGATTACCAGAAGACAAGTTTGCAAATAAGCTTCTTAAAAGGGTTTGAAATTTGAATTTTGAATGTGTAATCGATTACCAGCAACGGAACTCTTGAAATTCAATTTGAAAAGACATGACCCTTCAAAATATAACTGTGTAATCGATTACCAGAAACCTGTAATTGATTACCAATGAAGAATTTCAGAAAAAGCTTTTGAAAATACACATCTCTTCAAACCATTTTGAAAAGGCATGAAGGGCCTATATATATGTGTGTGTCTGACTTCGAAAAGTAAGAGAGAGATATTCTAAGAGAACTTCATTGTCAAATGCTCTCTCAACAACTCTTTGGCAAACACTTGCAAATCTATTGAGAGTTCATCCAAGAACATCAAAATGTATTATCCCCTCTAAAAGAGTGAAATCTTTTTGTTCATATTAGAAAGTAAGTTGTAATCAAGAGATTGTTTGTCTCTTAAATTGTGAGTTTCATGAACACAAGGGAATGGGATTCCTTGGGTGTTTAGAAGTTCTAAAAAGGATTTTTACAAAGTTAGTGAAAATCTCAAGTGGGTTGCTTGAGGATTGGACGTAGGCACGAGAAGTGTCCGAACCAATATAAATTGAGTTTGCATATCTCTCTTCCCTTATCTTATTTATTTTATTGCAATCAATTTTGTCATGCACGTTTAAAGAACATTATTAAATTGATTGCTACTTCTTTTTCTTCTGCATTCTAAGCCTATCATTTTAAAAGGGGGGTTAAAAGTTTGTTAGTGGGAAAATTTTGAAACTTAATTCACCCCCCTCTTAAGTTATTGAGGCCACTTGTCCAACAAGTGGTATCAGAGCAGGATTCTTGTCTAAAGTTTAAAAACTTCAAGAATAATTATGGTCTCATCTAACTTTCCATTTCCTGAGGGAAATTCTATTAATAGGCCTCTTGTATTCAATGGCAAGGATTTTAATGTTTGTCTATTTTTGATTATTTTTGCTTATGATTGTTAACTTTTGATTGAGTTTTGATGCTTGTTGTCTGATTGAGTTTTTGATTGTCTTTGATGATTGTTTTTTAGAGTTTTTGATTATCTTTGATGATTGTGTTTGAGAGTTATGTTGATTGTCTTTGATGATTGCTTTTGATTGAGTTTTGATTATCCTTGAAGATTGTGTTTGAGAGTTATGTTAATTGTCTTTGATTGATTGCTTTTGATGATTGTTTTTTTATTAAGTTTTTTATTGTCTTTGTTGATTGTGTTTGAGAGTTTTTCATTATCTTTGATGATTGTGTTTGAGAGTTATGTTGATTATTGATTACTTTTTATGATTATTTTTTATTATTATATATTTTGATTATTTATACTGAATATGTATTTTCATGGGTACAAAATAGTTAGTTTTAATGTCTCTTGATATCATTTGATTCTCATATATTCCAACAAGCGGTAACATTTTCTTTTAAGCCATGAAATGATACTCGAACTGTATGGCATTCTCTACTCTTTTAATTCATTATAAATTGTTGAATGCTTTTCTCCTCTCTACTCATGATTTATTTTGGATGTTGACAAAGAGGGGGAGATAGATAAAAGATAAGATAGTAAGGGTTTATGAGACAATTTTTTATATATGAAATATATGCAATCTTCAATTGTTTCATATAAGCAATCATTGCAAAATCAAGGGGGAGTAAACTATACAGATAGATATTCTTTTGTTTTTACTCTTAACCTACAGATGGTTGTCATCATCAAAAAGGGGAAGAATGTGAATCATCCAGGTTTTAGGTTTTGATGATGCCAAAAAAAATTCACTTGACAATGATTGTCATCATCAAAAACGGGGAGAATGTGAATCATGCAGGTTTTGATGACGCCGAAAAGAGTTTGCTTGATAATGATCGTCATCATCAAAAAGGGGAAGAATGTGAATAATGCAGTTTTTGATGATGCTGAGAAGAATTCACTTGATAATGATTGTCATCATAAAAAATGGAGAGATTGTGAATGTATGAATACATGATTTTGATTATGTCAAAGAATAATCAAACAAGGTTGTTTTCAAGATTACTTCAACAAGCATTCAAAGGTTAAGCATTGCTTCAAGATTAAGGCAAGGTTGCTTCAACAAACAAGCATTGCTTCAAGATTCATTGAAGATCAGCTTTTGCCTCAAAACACATTGTTTCCAACATATCAAGGCTCTGGTAATCGATTATCAGGCAGTATAATCGATTACCAGAAGACAAGTTTGCAAATCAGCTTCTTAAAAGGGTTTGAAATTTGAATTTTGAATGTGTAATCGATTACCAGCAACGGAACTCTTGAAATTCAATTTGAAAAGACATGACCCTTCAAAATATAACTGTGTAATCGATTACTAGAAACCTGCAATTGATTACCAGTGAAGAATTTCAGAAAAAGCTTTTGAAAAGACACATCTCTTCAAACCATTTTGAAAAGGCATGAAGGGCCTATATATATGTGTGTCTGACTTCAAAAGGTAAGAGAGAGATATTCTAAGAGAACTTCATCGTCAAATGCCCTCTCAACAACTCTTGGGCAAACACTTGCAAATATATTGAGAGTTCATCCATGAACATCAAATTGTATTATCCACTCTAAAAGAGCGAAATCTTTTTGTTCATCTCAGAAAGTAAGCTGTAATCAAGAGGTTGTTTGTCTCTTGAATTGTGAGTTTCCTGAACACAAGGGAAAGGGATTCCCTTGGTGTTTAGAAGTTGTAAAAAGGATTTTTACAAAGTTAGTGAAAATCTCAAGTGGGTTGCTTAAGGACTGGACGTAGGCACGGGAAGTGACCAAACCAATATAAATTGAGTTTGCATTTCTCTCTTCCCTTATCTTATTTATTTTATTGCAATCAATTTTGTCTTGCACGTTTAAAGAACATTATTAAATTGATTGCTGCTTCTTCTTCTTCTACATTCTAACCCTATCATTTTAAAAGGGGGGGTGTTAAAAGTTTGTTAGTGGGAAAATTTTGAAACTTAATTCACCCCACATCTTAAGTTATTGAGGCCACTTGTCCAACACTCTAAAGATCAATTCTAATCGCATCCACCCAGTTTTCCTTCATTTCTTCCTCATGGAATGAAAAACCTCTTGAGCAAGCACAATATTATCCCATTTTGGCCGTTGGGAATAAAGCTAGATTGAAAAGGACCCACTAATTTCTCCATCATTGGTTTCAAGCGTTCAGAGATAGACGTGTTATAGCTTTATAAACAACATTACATAAGCTAAATAGGCCTAAAATATTTAATATAACTAACCTCATCTTTCTTCAAAATCAAAGTTATAAATGTTTGGTTCACTTCCACAATCTTTGTTGGGTCTTGGAAGATAACTCTAATGAAATTGCATACATCTCTTCCCACCACATTCTAATAATTTTGAAATAACATAGCATGAAACCCATCTATCTGGTCCTGGTGCTTTGAGGTTTCCCATAAACTTAATAGTCTGATGGATTTCCTTATTTGAAGGCAACCTACCAAGTTCATTGATTCAATTCTCTTCTAGAGGGGGGGAGGCGTTATTAAGAGCATATGGTATAACAATGCCATTGTCCAGGTACAAGTCCTTGTAAAAGTTGGTAACAAGACTTTCAAGGGCTTGATCTTCAGAAATCCAGTTGCCATTCCCATCTTTCTACATCTCAAATATATTCTTCCTCATTCTGATAGTTGTAATACCATTAAAATACTTTGCATTTTGGTCCCCTACATAGAACCATTTAGCTCTAGACATCTGAAACCAATGAAGCTCTTTTTCATCCAAGACTTGTTCATACTCTCTCCAATTCTTCTTATATTCTGAAGCTGCCCCCAAATCAAATTTTTCACTGCTTCTGGAATCCAATCTTGTTTATTTATGTTTCAAACTAGCTTTTCTCCTTTAGATGCAACCAATCACCTCTTGGTTCCAGCACTTGACATCCTTAGTGAATTCAGTCATAGCATCACTCCACAAATCTGCCCCCATTATCTTTCCTCCAGTGACCTCTCACAAAGTTAGGAAATTTTTCATGCATCACCCAAGTTGCTTCAAACCTAAAAGGTCGTCTATGTTGATTCCTATGAGATGGAATCTCAAGACACAAGCAAAGTGGCCTATGGTTTGACTTAAGCCAACCTTGGTGGATCAAAGTGGCCTCTTTGAATCTCAATCTCCACTCCAAATTTATCAAGCAATGGTCAAGCCTTACCCTCATTCTCTTGTTTCGCCAAGTCAAGGAGTCTCCTTAAAATCTCATATCTATGAGACTACAATCATGGATAAAATCTTGAAAGGCTTCCATATCTCTATGGCTTCCTCTTGAAGCACCCCTCACACTTTCACTAGTTAACAAGGTTGATGTGAGCTCCATTGGAGCTTGTAGGCCTAGGATCCTCTTCATCAATGGATTCCTTTTCTTCTTGAAAGATGAATGGCAGCAGAATGGAGAAGGAAGAGAGAGAGGAGACGCCACTTCAAGGAGAAGATGAGTCTAGAAGAAGCTCACCACCATAGGAGGCCATGGATAAAAGCTTGGAGGAAGAAGGAGATGAATGAAGGGAGAGGAAGAGAAGAGCACGAAATTTTGTGCTCTAAAAGAGCTCTGAAACCTGAAGTTTAATTTTCAAATGATCAAAGTTGGAAAAATGCACACACATAGCTTCTATTTATAGCCTTAGTGTCACACAAAATTGGAGGGAAATTTGAATTTCTATTCAAATTTCACTTGAATTTGAAATTGAATTTGTGGAGCCAAATTTTGGAGTCAAAATTTCACTAATTATGATTAGTGAATTTCAGATATGGTTCAGTCCACTAATCCAAGATCAAGTCCAAGATTCTCCACTAAGTGTGCATGAAGGACATGCACAAAGTGTGACTATATGATGTGACAATGGGGTGTAGCAAGTAAATGCTCACCTCCCCCTCTAAAATTTAATTGGATTGGGCTTCTCCCAATTCAATTAAATTTATTTCTCAACACACACATCAAATATTCACTTAATGCATGTGAAATTACAAAACTACCCATAATACAAAAACTAGTCTAGGTGCCCTAAAATACAAGGGCTGGAAAATCCTACATTTCTAGGGTATCCTACCTACATTATGGAGCCCTAAATACAAGGCCCAAAATTAATGAAACCTTAATATAATATATACAAAGATAAGTGAGCCCATACTTAGCCCTTGGGCTCAAAATCTACCCTAAGGTTCATGAGAACCCTTGGGCCTTCTCTTGCATCTTTGGCCCAATCTTCTTGGAGTCTTCTATCCAATGCCCTTGGGGGATAGGATTGCATCAAAGCTACTGTTAAAATCTCCTACGATGGTCCATTCTCAGCTACACTAGAACCAATCTCACTGTGGTCATCCCACAATGTTTATTGCCTAGCATATTGAGGAGCACCACATCCTGTAGTAAGGAACCAAGGTCTCTGATTGCACCATTTCACTTCCATATGGATAAATTAAGGTGAACTCCTTTTGACATTCACATTCCAATTATTTGTATCCCATTAACACCAAATTCCACTTGAGTGACCATTAGTTTCTTCCACACAACAACCTTTGAGACCAATTCTTCTTATATTGCTTCTTGCTTTCTTACCACTAGTGTGAGTTTCCAAAAGAATAAAAAAGGCAGATTTATTTTGTTTCATCATGCTGGATCCTTTACTAGTCGTTCCACGACAATTCCAACTAGTAACATTCATGAGGAAACTATAAGATTTTTTGGCAAACCAACACCACTTTCCACCTGGGCCACCACCGTCCTTATAGTTGTCTCATCCGTACAGTCCATATCTCTATGAGTCGGCGATGAATCTCCAATTTTTTACCTTTTCCCTAGAACAAAAGCCATTGCCTCCTCATCATAATGCGCGTGATCAATTGGAGGCTCACAAACCTCACTCGCTGACAAATGAGAGACCATCTTAATAAGTTTTAAGCTCTCCTCGTAAGTTCCACCATCCTTACTATATTCATTAGTATCTTTCTTCATAACCTGCTAGATAATTTGTGCCCCAACTTATTCTTTATGTATTCTCTAATTGACATCTTTCTTTTTTAAAAAGTCAGCTTCTAACTTTTTATATTTTCTTTCTTTTTTATCCATAATATATTTATTGAATTTCCTACTTACCTTTTTTTAAAATAAATTATGGTTTTATTATTTTTCGATCATTTTACACTTTTCATCTACTTTAACAGCTAGTTTTACCGAACACTTATAATTTAATGAGTTAATTTTTCAGCTTCCAAGTAGCAATTTAACTTTCAACAATTATTTATAATCTCTTTTTAATCACGTAATACTTTTGATTACTTTGGGACTGAAACATAAGAAAAAAAATCTATATGTAATAGACTAAAATATAAATAAATTTTAGCTAACTTTCCTATTTAATGATATCATATCTAAAATGTCCCATTTAATTAGATTTTTATTTTCAACAATTATCTCTTTTTTGTGTTATGCAATTAAACATAGAGTATATTTTAGAAATAACTTAAGTTTTTATTAAGACAATCAACCACAAATGATGTTAACTAATTTTTATATAGGGAGAGAATTATTATTTTTTCTTATTAGGGAGTATAAATTAGCAGTTGAGATAAATGGATCTTCTCCAAGTAAAATAAAATCTAAAAACTACTTAAATAATTCATTCAAAAATTACTCTTCAATTAATATCACTAAGTTAAACTATAATAATAATAATAATAATAATAATCTTTTTGTTCTTATATATAAGATCTAATTATCTAATTTATTAAAATTAAAAAAATATTAATTTGATTATTATAATAATAAATATGTCAGTATATTTTTTAATATATATATATATATATATTTAATCTAAAAATAATTAGTATAAAAAATATTATAAATTAAATCTTAAAAATTTAATTTTAGATCTTATAAATAATAATACTAATAAAGGCAGTCATAAATTTCTAATCACTAATGTTACCGTGTCTTAATGAACATGTTGTCAAATCGAGTTCTTTTGTGCTATTTCTCCGCCTGCGAGCATTATCTCCTTTCTGTCTCCTTTTTTCTTTTCTCACTCTCTTCTTTTCATATTTATATGTATAACTCTTTCTGTCTCTCTTCAATTCTCTTCTTCTTCTTCCATTCCTTCCTTCATTCCTCTCTCAAATTCCCCATTCTAAAACCGTCGCCTCGTGAACGAGTTTCCACTCACAACCCCCAACAAAGAGAACAACAACAACCCTATACTCTCTCGACCTCGTATTCTCCTCCGTGTCTCCCTCCTCATTTTTTTTCTTTTCCGTTCACGAAATCGATGGATTTTCTGGTGGGTCCCACTTTCACCATCGACGTCGCCTCCTCCCCGCCTCCGTACGACGCCGACCTCCCCGGTGTCGCCACCGCCGCCGACCGACCGTACGGACTCTTCTCCGGCCACTCCTCCGACAGCGAGTCCTCGATCGGAACCCCTGACGACAGCGATGACGACGAAAACGATGTCGTTTCGTCCAAAAGAAACCAAAGCGACGAAGATGAAGACAAAGAAGAAGAAGAAGAAGAAGAAGTTCACTCCAAGTTGAAGGGTTTGGCCTCTCTTGATTCCTTAGAAGACTCTCTCCCCATCAAGTTAGTCCTTCAATTTCAACCCCTTCATTTTTCTCAATTTTTTTCGTTAATTTTTACTTTCCATTTTAATTCTCTCTATTTTTCAATTAGACAAATTTGTGTATAATTTTAAGTCCTTATATCAATGTTTATCCACCAGAATTGAAGGTTAATTTATATAATCTTTTTAATACTAATTTTTATTACATGCAAGATTATCAAAAGCAAAACATTGTATCCAAGTTTTTTTTATCATTAATTTTACTTTAAAGTTCTCATATACTCAAAGTGGTACCATACTTTTGTTTAATTCCATGTTATAATTTTCTTTTTCAAGTTTTGATTTTTATTTTTTTTTATTAATTTTTCTGATAAGGGTAAGTGATGATTTTGTACAAGCGATGCAGGAGGGGTTTATCGAACCACTTCATGGGAAAATCGAAGTCATTCACGGATCTATCACAAGTGAACACACTCAACACAGTGAAGGAACTTCAAAAGCAAGAGAACCCTTTCAACAAGAGAAGAAGGGTTCAAATAGCCACGAAGTTGACAAGAAAATCTTCTTTTTACGCTTGGTCCAACCCAAAATCGATGCCCCTTTTGCCTGTTCATGAAGATGAAGACAATTTTTTGGAAGAGGAAGAGAAGCCCAAAAAAGTGTCACCATCTTCTTCTTCTTCTTATTCATCAGAAGAAAATAAACAAGATCATGTTTTGGTTCCTAAGTCTTATGTTGATCACATGAGAGCAAGATTTGGGAGCTTCAAGTCTAGGAGCCTCTCGGATCTGAAAGAACATGATGAGGAACAAGAACAAGAAGATGATGATGATGATGCGTGATGTTTTGGATTATTTAATAATGTGGTTTCGGTGTAAATAAACTAAATATTATAGTGCCCATTTTTAATTTAGCTAGCTTAATGGATTTTGTATAAAGGAAAAAAAAAAACTATTTTGGTGCTGCTTACACAGATAATTGATCTCAACTTGGATTATTATTATTATTGTCTTGATAGCTGATATAATACTGTGGGATCGTGTAGTTGATTATGACGTGTGGTGATTAAATTAAAAGAGAAAATTACGTGTAAAGATTAATTTTATCGTGTCACAGGAGTTAGGACAATAACAAAACGATCTTTAAAACAAACCAAAATAAAATAATTTAATCAGAATCTATTAGTAGACTTTTATAACTTTTTTACGATTATTAATTTTCAGAATAATTACTTTAAAAATTCATATTTAATGTGGTTTCTCTTTTTTTAAAAAAAAAAAAAACAGATACGGATTATATATGAAAATATTCATATATTGTGAATGTAAGATTTTTGGTTAAGGTTGGGGTTGTTGGATTTGAATAGTTTGAGTTGAATTATTTATGTATTTGGGTCAAAATTGAATTAAATTAATCAAAATCATTTATTTACGATGAATCATAAAATTAGATTTATAGATTTAGCGTTATTTGATTTTGTTTTAAATAGTGCTAATGTTGGGAACTCAAAGTGTTGAAAGACTATTAGCATTGAAACTTTTTAAAGTATTATTTTTGGGTACATTGTTATTTGTTTCATCTTTTTTATATTTATTTTTTTTGTCATTTTTATAATATTAATAAATTATATTTTGTTCATTTGTTTCAATAAATCTGGTTGTAGCCAATGTTATTGCAACAAAGCTTATGGCAAGAGACTATAGTTTGTAAGAAATAGTTGTGATTCAAATTATTACAGTAAATGTTGTTGAAGAATATTTTATTTTAATCTGTATTAATCTATTTTAAAATATTATGTTAATGATATTAAATGAATCAATTTTACTACTTTTAAACATTTGATAATATTGTGTTAATTGTATTAGATATTTGGATGAATTATGATATAAAATAGTAGTTCTAAAAAAAATCAAATTTAAATGGGTAACTCATTGGTTTGTGAATGGGTTAAATTGAGTTTTAAAAAATTTGTAAAAATCGATCAAATTTAATTTGATTGAATCCTGAATTTGACTAAAATTGATCTGCATCGACCCATGAAGACTCTTATTAAAGGTAATTATTACCCCTTAAAAAAACTAATTATTATAAGAATTGTCAAATTCATCATACTTATAATATATGATATTGTAAAAATTAAATCAAGAGATCTAGTTTAATTAGTCGAATGTGTGTGTAATGATTATAAATTATATTATACATCTCTTGTAAAAATGAAAAAATCTTAATAACGTTTATATTTATATTTTAACAGTTTTTTTTATTGTGAATTACTATTAACTATGCAAAAAGATAAAGTCTCTACTTTTTATCCATGGGTCAGCTATTAGAACTTGAAAATGAAATATTGCTGAAGGACAAGGATGTGTTGTGGGTCTATGAAATTAAAGTAGCGAAAATGTTCATATAATGACGTGAGAGGGCATGACTGCCTCATCTAGCCTATTAGATATGGATGTGTTGGAAATATATTCATGAGAGAGAGAAAGACAAACATGCATCCAACTGGGCCAATAACAGTAAAGACTTAATAATGTTTATACGTTTTAGATTTTGATAGATTTTATTTCTGGGAATTGTGGTGAGCAAGGTTTCCAATGGCCATGGAACTGTGGTCAGTAGTAGGTCCAATAATCTCAACATATCCTGCTCATATCTTAACTTTACTCTTGTCCGTTGATATATAAGATTAGATGATATACTTATTTTTGGTACAATGTCACAATTATCTTCAATGAAAGTCAATATTTAATTTAAGTTGGAAAGAATAATTATAAATGATAAAATTCTACTTTCAAGTATTTAATGCATATTTAAAATTTAAATGTGAAATCATTATATATAGCAACAAAAGAAAAAAAATGAATTTCTTCTTTTTATTATTTATTAATAATATTCTAAAATCATCTATATGAGAAAAAACAATAAAAATAATATAGAAATTATTTATTATATTAACACTACCAAAGTCATTTCATTATTACTTTTAAAGTATATGTCCCTGTTTTGAAAAAGAAAAGATTTTTATATACTTATTGTAAATAAAATTTACTAGATGTCATGTGAGAAGATAAAAACGATTTTAACATCAATAATATTTTCTTTTATTTGTGATATCTTCAAAAATAGATAAATACAACACTTAATGCCTCTTAAGTTGGTATTTTAATAGTTCATTATAAACAACTTCTGTCAATTTATCCAAACTTTCATATAGAAGTCGATCGTTAGGTGACAAGCCAATATAGTTACCCATACATATAGATATAACTAGTCCAGATGTTTATCATACGGTACCAAATTGTATTGTCCTTAATTTCTGTTAATATTGGAATGCTATGAGTTTGCCTTTGTCGAAAAAAAAATAAACAATGATTTAAAGCATATAATAAAACAAATTTAATACTCTTTCTTGTGTATTTGTATTTGCTGACACATAATTAAAAAAAATTAATATATATTTTTTGACATACT
The DNA here is from genome assembly GCF_000004515.6 of Glycine max. NCBI lineage: Eukaryota > Viridiplantae > Streptophyta > Magnoliopsida > Fabales > Fabaceae > Glycine > Glycine max. The sequence continues at coordinate 31,119,936 of NC_038253.2, read as the reverse complement.
ATTATTATCACGATAGTGAATACGTTGTTCAAAATTTATGATAAATTTAAAGTTTAACTTTTTATTTATGTCTTTTTAAAATGACAATTAGATGCTAGTTGCATCCGTGATTTCCGTAGTACAAGTGGAATAAGATTTGGATTTGAATTGTGAAGTAGTGTTGTACTTGGGCATTTCATTTGTGTAGTAGTAGCTTAAAAAAAAATCCCTTCCTTCCTTTCCTACCCATTTGCCTATTGGCTATGAGGATGACATGGGTCATGCTGACTTTTGGTGACTTCCCATTCACATAAAAGATCTATAATAATAATACGAAGAATAAAAATAAATAATAATATCCATTCAAACTCCTGCATGTGGGCCGCCGCTCTATTCTATCCTCTATAATAAAGTAAATCAACTCTTCCCTTAACAATTCAATGTTGTATCCCTTTCAAAATATTTATTGGTACCTAATTGTTAAATTAAATAATAATGATAATAGTATTATTAAGAAAACCTTTGATATTTTGTAAGAAAAAAACTTTGATATGTTACTAATTTTATAATTTTAAAGATAAAAATATAGGTATATATTATGATTAGGATTATTTTTAATCAAAATTAGTATTTTACATTAATACCTTTTCAATTTGAATTAAGGATATTCCTTACTCATTAGTTATCGACTAACTTTTTAAAGGTGTTGTAGACATTAGTAAAATGAACATGGATAAAATGTTATTTTAATTCTTAAAAATGTATGACTTTATTGCATTAGTTCATAAAAATAAGAAAAATATAAAAAAGCTTCCAAAAAAGTAATTTATCATTCAACTTATTCTAGTTGTCACAATATATTTGTTAATGTCCGGGCTTACATGTTATTTGCATATATAAGAGTTGAGAGTGTACATGAGAATGACACGAGATAACCTAATCAGTTAAACTAAGATGGAAGTTGACTTTTTTCTTAAACTGTCAAGTGATATATCATATTATATTTAATTTTAAATTTAATCACTTAGTATTATTTTGATATCTAAAAGTGCTTTCAAATTGTCAATTAAGTTTCATGTTGCATGTAAGCTATTAGCATAAAATGGTCTTATCATTGAATCTAAGGAATTATTTTGTTTGGAACTGAGCATTAAAATGCACAATTTAGTGGAGTGTGTGGGCAGGGCATTTGGTACATCTTCTTGTTTGAATTTTCTATTCTAATAATTAATGTTGACTAATATTATAAGACAATTATATTAGTTATTTATTATTAGTGAGTTTTATTTTATGTGATCAAATTAAGTGAATTCGTTAAACAACTAAATCAAATGATATGGACTTAAATGAACATATGTCAGTATTGGGCCAATAGTGGATAACGAGAATCCTATTTGGTTAATACGCTATAATAAGGCTATGGTCCCCAATATACCAAATCGTCACACATAGTTTCTCCTCTCCCCACTTGAAGAATTACAAAGGTCCTATTGAGGAATAAATAGGTTTCAATTGAGGAAGAACCATGAAGTCACAAGTTACGTTGTTAGTCGGTTATCCGTTATTTCTACAACATTCTGTAACAGATCCTAAGAAAAGCGCATAGATCAGAAATCACCTAGGGATTCAGATTCCATTGCGTTTGATTAATCAATCATTATGGATCCAGGTATTCCTAAAACTCTTCTTGATAATCTAACGTAATGTGTTCCTGGTGGTTATTGGTATTTTATAAGGATCCGCTAAAATTTCAATCAGTGGTATATCAGAGCCACCATTACTGTTAGATTATTAAGATTTAAAATTATTTGATTCTAATTATACCTGAATTGCTTTGGTTATATGAACCCTATTTTTTTTTTTGAACAATACATATTAATTGTTGGTAAATTCAAATATTGCAATGTTCCATATTTGGTTTGAATTCGATTCTATTGTTTTTCGGCATCCTTTTTAGATTTATGCATAACTTTTGTTCACGTGGCTTGTGATGTATATTTGAGGAAGCTCTGGACATTTTTTTTTTATTTTTTGAAATCCTTTTTATGTTAAATTCAAAGCCACATGGGTTATGGCTTTAATAAAGTTATTTTGTGCAATTTGTGAATACTTTGGATGCCATTATCACGTTGTGTACATGGCATTAATTTTCATTTTTTTGTTTGGATTGGTACGGTGAAATAGACTATAAAGATTAGAAGTAGTGACACGGGTTTTTTTGAAATGTCTCGGTTTATTGTATTGTTTGTGTTTGATGTTTTTTTTTTAAATTTCTTTCATGAATTTGTGATATTTATTTATGGATGTGATATAGCTTATTTTAAGTATAAATTAATGATACCTTTAAATATAATTTAAGGATATGATATTTACTTGCAGTAATTAATGTTTTATATTTTTCTGCTATCATAATTGAGAGTAAATTTAACAGTAACATATCATTCCTATTTATTTGCATGTCTAGTAATTTTTATTAATTAAATTGATTGACACGATATATTATCAATATAATCCCTATTGTGAAAATTGATTTGATTAAAATTACATAGAATTTTGTATGAGATTATTTATGCGAATTGTGTTCAGCCCAAAGGAAAACACAATTTGGCCAAATAATATTGCACATGTGATGATAAATGTGTGACAATTATAAGGTATTTTCATGTGGATAATAGTTGGTCAAAGAAAGACTATTATTTGACAAAATTTATTGTCAATATTTGATCATTGCGTTGAGAGTACCAATTAAAAATTAGTTTCTCTGTCCAAATACTAGGAATTAATGTTGTACTAGGTATCTTGTGATGGGTCCGTTCTGTAAAATATTTGCACGTTCTATTATCTATATTTTTATATAACTTAATTATATGTGAAAGTTGTGTAATTTTAAGAACTCTCATTTATTATATTAAATTGTTTAGTATTTTTGGTTAAATTGATTGAAACAACATGTTGTCAAAGTAACCTTTGTTGCATAAGTTGGTTTGATTGAATTAACATAGATGTTATATGAAATTATTCATGTGAATTGTGCTCGGTCCAAAGGAAGACACAATTTGATAAAATAATTACATGCTTGCGATGGTAAACATGTGACAATTATAAATAGTGTGATTTTTCATGTGAATAATGAAATATTCAAAAACAATCATTATTTGACCGGAGTAATCATCATATAAGTTTTCCATGTGAGCAATGGAATATCCAAAGACAACCTTTGTTTGACAGAACTTATCACCAATGTTTGATCAATGCATTGAGAGTACCACTAGCATTAGTCTTTTTCAATCCAAAGATTGAGGATTAATGGTGCTCTAAGTATCTTGTTTCGGTCTTGAAATTTATCATAAAGATTATTTGTGCATTGTATGTTTACTTTCTCTTCTTTATTTGTTATTGTTGCTACTACTACGGTTTAAAATACTCATATTATTTAAACTCCAAAGCTACATATATAAAATTTAGAGTTTGAAAGGAGTTAGTTGAGAGTTGAGGATATTGCATAGTTTTTTTTTTTTCTAGAGAAGAAGCAAGAGAACAAGATAAGAAATTTCTTTGTTGCTTTTTGAGACATATAATTTTTTTTTTCCCAATTACACTATTTAGTGTATGAAGAATGGTAAACTTCTCATTTTTATTTGTTTTAAAGTTAATTTAGTTTTGTACCAAAGGATGTTAGTGGATAGATTTTGGTTCTACTACTCACATAAGCATGTCTATACGATGCTACCTATGGAGTCATCCGTCAGGTGATAATGAAAGATTCATCTATGTTAGCGATGACATAAAGTTGCAGTTGAAGCTATGAAAACTTTTATGTTACTTGAAAAGACTCAATTTCATTTTAATTTGGTTGAGACATATATTAAGTTGTTTATTAAACCAAATTTTATTTCTAATTTGGACAAATTGAGTTATTCTTGTTCAATTAGAAATAATAAAGTTAGTCTCTTGTGATTCAAATGTTGCAAGTTATGAGTTCTTTTATGGATATTTGAGTGTGTCTATTGCAAACAATTTTGGGTGGTACAAAACTTAGAATTAAATGAGAATTTTGTCATTTTATAAAATAAGTGATTAAGTCATATCTCTTAATAGAGAATTCGGATGCTTGTGTTATAGGAAATTCTGGATCCTTTATATTGGTTGGACCTTATAGTCTACATTGAGTATATAAAGGGAAAATAAATAAATAAAATGGAATTTAGGTGCTGAAAGAACTAAGGATGTCTTAGAACTAATACATACATATATTAGTATTCTATTCCTTATGGATTCATGGAATGAGCAAATGTATTTTATTATGTTCATAGATGATTCCTCTTTATTTAAATCATGAGAAGTTTTGAACTTCAATTAAGAAAAAAAATTAAGGTTGTCAAATCTGACGGTGAGAAATACTATGGTAGATATGACATAATGTGCAACGTTTGGAGTCCCCCATGTGTTTTCTTCAATAATTGTGAAATTTTTTTACAACATGTAATGTTAAGCAAACCTACCATGAACAAAGTTGTAGAATGATGAAACTATACTTGTGCAGATATGGTAAGAAGTTTAATTTTTATCTACCAAAGTCGCTTTGGGGAAAGATAATAAAGAATGCAATTTATATCTTGTTAGGGTACCAATTAAAGTAGTCACTAAGAACCCCTATAGGTGTGAGCCAGGGAAATCCCAACATTAGGCATATACACATTTGGGGATGTTCAACCAAAGCAATGCCTTATAGGCTGCATGAAAGTACGTTGGACTTAAAGATAATTAGTTACAATTATTTTTTGTTACATTTAAAGCTCTCACGTGTATAATTTTTACAATCTCACTTTAAGATTATGTTTGAGACGTGCAAGACTCCTTAATGAAATTGAGTTTGGAGGGAAGGAAACATAAGAAATGTTGTCTTTAAAGAATAACATGTTATTGACAATAGATAAGTCTTTGTACTTACCATTGTTCAAGAAACGAATATGGTAATTAAATAATGATGTTACTCCTAACATTATTAAAAGATAAGACAACACTAAGATTTCCTCTCAAGCACCACCTAAAGTTCAAACTCAATAGCATCAAGAAGTGTCATCAAGTAGATCCTTAAGAGAAAGGAAAAAAAATGTAATTTGAATGATTAGGTTATATTTGTTTAAGAACATGAATATGACATTAGATTGATTGAGAAGGTCTAATCAATTTTAGGCAAGTCATGTTGTGGTCTAACTCTTAAGTGGATTGATGTCATAAATGATGTAATAAGACTGATAGTAGAATATGATATTTGAGATATCGTCAAATTGCTTGAAAGTGTGAAATACATAAGTTGTAGTTAAGTATCTATAGTAAAAAGGGATTAAATGAGTAATATTGAGATATATAAATTTTGTCTTGTTGCCAAAAGTTTTACAAGAAGGAAAACATTGATCACAAAAAGACACTTTCTTTGTAATTTCTTAGAAAGACTCTCTTGTGACTATGATGATACTGTAGATCATTTTGATGATTGTTTTGCATAGATGAATGTAAAAATTACGTTTTTAAATGAAAATATTGATGAAACAATTTATACAGTGCAACCAGAAAACCTTGTTTAAGATGATCCAAAGTCTATGGTATGCAAATTAAAGAAATCCATTTATGCTTTTAAACAAGTCTCTTGTCTATGATATTTCAAAATTCATCAAGATTATCTCTTATAGTGTTGAGGTAAATTTGATTGATGATTGCGTATGCTAAAAGTTGAATAGGAGTAAATTTATTATTTTGGTATTATATGTTGATGACATCATATTATCATCATATGATTTATTGTTGCAAAATAGTTAATTTGCAATTTATCTTGTATTCTTAAGTTTATTTTTTATTATCTTAAAATAATTTTTAGTGGAAGTCCTAAGGTGATATATGAGTAATCTTGGTATGCAACACTAGAAAGTCGTAAAGCGCATTATGCGCTAATTGAAGAGAACAAGAAACTACTTGTTTTCATATCGAAAGTTTAGAAGTTTAGAGATTATTGAGTATCCTAACTTTGATTTTTACGGAATATATTAATAGCAATCACTCCACATACGGATCCACATTTAATCATATTGGTGGAGTTAATATTTTTTGCTATGAGACATCATACCAGAATTTATGACGGCTAAATTATTGTAACTAGCTTGCCTATTGTCAACATTAAGAAGCCATTGGGTGTTTATTAGAACAATATCTTAGCAATCTTATTAAGGATTCAACCAAGTAAAAAATTGTTGACATAAAGTATTTGGTTGTTAAATAAAGAATTCAAAAAATACAAATTTGTATAGAACATATAGGAACTCATTCCATAGTAGCTAATCCACTTACTAAAGGTCTGACACTTAAAGTTTTTTCATGAGCACACTGCTCATATGGATGTAATTCTTGATAGTACCTTAGTTTAATGGAAGTCTTGCTTATGTTCTCTATCCTATGGTTTACCAACAATTTGTTGTTTGGATTTTATGCATAAATAGAGTTGAAGTTTATCATTTCATTATAAGCTTATTTTGTTTGCAATATTTATGTTGTGTTTGGATTGATCTCTATAAAGAATAAAGTTTGGACCAATTGGAAATAGACATGACTGAGAAAACATTGCATGTAATTTCCATGTTGCTTATCCATATTGACCTATGTCATTGAGTGTATTGATATGGTGGTCATTGGGGTCTAGTTACATTTGTTGTAGTGACGAAAGCCGTAATGATTCCATTATTGATACATGAGATGGACCAGGTTACTAAGGTGGTAGTCAAAAGATAAGTAGTGTACGGATGCACGCTTAAGGATTTTTGATATAGTCGTTACAATATGTAGCCCAAGTGAAAGTTTGTTGGATTTTTTTATTAAGACAATTATATTAGCTATTTATCATTAGTGAGTTTTATTTTATATGATCAAATTAAGTAAGTCCGTTAGACAACTAAATAAGATGATATGGATTTAAATGAGCAGATGTCAGTGTTGGCCCAATAGGGAATAACGAGAATCCTATTAGGTTAACACGTTATAAGAAGGCTATGGTCCCCAATATACCAAGCCGTTTCTCTTCTCCCTACCTGAAGAATTATGAAGGTCCTATTGAGGAATAAAGAGTTTCCAGTTGAGGAAGAACCATGAAGTCACCGGTTACGCTGTTAGCCGGTTATCCGTTATCTCTACAATATTTTGTAACAAATCCTAAGAAGAGCGCATAGATCAAAAACCACCTAAGGATTCAGATTCCGTTGTGCTTGTTTGATCAATCATTATGGATTCAGGTATTCCTAAAAAATCTTCTTGATAATCTAACGTAATGTATTCTTAGTGGTTATTGGTATTTTATAAGGATCCCCTAAAATTCCAACACTACTACCATACCACAAATTCAAAGACTAGTAGGTCTGTTCCAACCCCCCTCATTCAACACTATTGCTCTCAATATGGTAGCTTGCAAGGCAATCCTCAACAAGTAGGGGAGGTTATTGTTTGGGTTTTACAACCAAGTGGACCTAATAGATATTCTTTATGTTGAAATATGGCCTTCCTTCAAGGGCTTCAGCTGTGCTGAAACGCAAGCTACATAAATGTGGTTTGCTATTCATACTTAGCTACTACTATGAAGATGATGACAAGCGTGATCTCGGTGACTCATCACTTTTGTAATGAGATTCCTCTAATAAGGGGGTTATTTAAAGAAACTAGTCCTGCAAGATAGAACATATTTTCAGGGAAACTAACCAGTCCGCCGATAGTCTAACTAAATTGGGACCTATCACATGTGGTTTTTCATGAAGCACTAGACTTTATATCTTTAAGTCTTTTTGTTGATGAGTTGGGAACTTTATTCTCTAGGGATAACTTTAGTTAGCAGTCTCAGTTTTATTCTTCTTCCTTTTCCTTTTCCTTTCTCTCATATGTAACAAAAAAAATACATCTCCATCTACTATAAAAAAAATATACATCTCTATCTCCTCCCTCACTTTCATTCCTTATACCTCATTTTCTCCATCTTTTTTTTCTCACACTTTACATGTGAAGTACTTTTGGTTTTCATGAGAGCATAAAACTAGGCTTTAAACTAGCTTTCTACACACATTAATAGCATCAATGAGTAAATTCAAATAGAGTAAGTTTAGCTTTGACTTGTTAATAAATGAAAATGCAATAAACTTAAATATGACTCTTAAGCTTAACTAATCCTTACCACCTGCATGCTTTATGTCTTGTGAATATTGTCGAACATCACATTGAAGCTCTTTAAATACAATGTAGCCAAGATCAAATATGTGAAAGTTATTGTCACAATAATGAATATCTTGTTATGGCGCTATGTGGGAGAAAAAGGTGCAAGTTCATAATGAACTTAAAATAGGTCTGAATTAGGTCCAATCCCCTAAGGCCCAATGTCAAACTTAAGTTGCTCTTGTAAATTGCCATTGTTTTGGTTCCTTTAAGCAAACATAAATGTGAAGGTGAATGAGATGGTAAAAGCTAATTTCTCTTTTCTTTATTTATGACCTCATTCTTTCTTCCATTCATTTATGCATTTCTCTGATTCTATTGAGCTTCCTCTTTCTTCTTCTTCTTCCCTTATTCTCCTCTTCCCAATGTAACTCTCCCAAGTTAAGGGGATTAATCTCCTCAAGACATGTGTTCTTCTTCCTCTTTATAAGATTGGAACTACATTAATGGGTGGAAAGAGCTCTTCCTTTTTCTCTTTATTCTTCCTTGAGATGACCCATAATGGGTAATTGATGCAAAACCCCTTATGATTGTTATTTTGGATTGTGTTTCATGGGTATGATGATGTGTTTTTGTTGATTTGAGGAAGCCCTTTTTTTTAAGCTCAAGATCTCGTTCTTCTTCTCTGAAATAAACCCTACCTTAGAGGTGGTTGTAGTAAGGGAAGCTTTAAATTGGTTTGAATGCTTTAGTTATGTGTTTTATGCTTGGAATGATGATGTTTTTGGTATTTGTTGAAGTCTATGAGTTTGGGTGAGTCTTTTCATAAGGTTGTGATGAATGAGTATGCCATTGTTGGGCATGGGCCTTGCAAGTTCACAACTTCATTTTCGTTATTGTTGAGCCAAAGGTTTGGTTTGGTTAAGCCAAAGCATGATAGAATGGAGCATTCAACATTAGGGGGTTCTAGTCCAACGAGAGTTTAGGTTTGACCAGGTCAAAGCATGACAAATAAAACACTTAGCTCTAAGGGGTTTCGACCCAACGAGAGTTTTGGTTCTGTTGGGCCAGAGCATGACAAAATGGAGCATTCAACTTAAGAAGGTTCCAAACCAATGAGAGTTTTGGTTCAACTGGGCCAAAGCATGACAAAATGGAGCATTTAGCTCTAGGGGGTTCCGACCTAATGAGAGTTTAGGTTCAGCTGGGTCAAAATGTGATAGAATGGAGCATTTAGCTCCAAGGGGGCTTTGGCTTAGTGATAGAGTGTTGCGACTAGGTTAGAAAATGTCAGAATGAAGCATATAGCTCCAAGGAAGCTCTGGTTGGGTCGTAATTTTGGCTAGCTGGGCAAGAATATGATTATTTTGAAAATTCTCTTAAAATATTTTCAATTTTGATGATTTAAATGATTATAAAATATTTATACGAATGTAGTATGCTTAAATATAATATAATTATGTTGTTCTTGAGGTGTTTATATTTATTAAGGTAATGGCATTATTGTTGTAATAATTATGTTTTAATGAGGTGAATCTATTATCATTGAGTTGTATATGAATTATTGGTGAAATGATGATGTGTGTGAGTGATTTTGGTGTTTGAACTGTCCCTATACATTAAAATGAGTTAGTTGTGTCCTTTGGGATGATTTTATAGAAAATGATTGCTCTAGGAAGGTGAGTTCCTCGCCAAGACTCCAATCCACTAAAGTGATCTAGGGGTCTCGCTTGGTTGGATATTTTCTTGAACACACACCCCTATATTTGTAACTTTGAATGGCATGATAGAGATGAAATTGTTTTCCAAATAGCTTAGTTGGCTCTTTTAGTGTATATGAGATGGATTGTTGTTGTTGGTGAAACTTGGATCCTTGAGACAAACCATAGGTGAGATGATGGGTATGGAAGTGTCGTATCTCAAACTTTAGGTGAATCCAAGTTTAGTTGTTGTGTCTGTGAGTACCCATATAAGTTGAGGATGCTCAAGTTAATATCTCTACAAACCTTTTTCGAGGTAAATCATTATCTACACTTATCGATTTTTTTTTATTTTATTTATAAAAACACACTTCCTTTGTATGGTTAATTTGGGTCTCTCCCAATGATCAAAGAGACAATTATGTTAAGGAATGTGTGTGAGTGTGTCATTATAAGCAAAAAAAAGTGTTTATTATTAAAATGTTTTTCATATAAAATTAGTTTCTCAAAATGTTTTTATAAAAATGAAAGATGCACTTCCTTTGTATGGGTAATTTGGGTCTCCCCCAATGGTCAAAGACATCGTTATATTAAGGAATGTGTGTGTCATTATAAGCAAAAACATGTTTGTTCTTTAAATGTTTTTTCATATGAAATTAGTTTCTCAAAATATTTTTATAGAAATGAAAATATAAAAGTTGAATTTAATAAATATTGTACATGTTTTAAAAGATTAATTGAATAAAAGTATTTAAAAAAATATAGCTAAATTGAAATTTTTGGAGGATAAATTTAAAATTTCCTCTAAAACTTTTCCATATTTTCGAATACTTTTTTTCAGTTGCTTTTTTGTTTGGAATATCATGTCTGTGTAGGATTCACTTTTAGATTTTTTTTTTTTTGACGAGATTCCTTTCAGATGTAATATATGAAAATCTTGGTATATTGATATTGAATGTTATTAAAGTCACGTTATAAAGTGCTTGCGGGAAGGGACAAGTAATATTTTTTTTGTTTGGTAGCAGGGTAATTAAGACCTTAGACTCCCTGGTATCATAATGTATCTCCATAACCTTTGATTCTTTGGAATGAATACGAAATTAATTATTTTCGATCGAGATCTAATCACATTTAAAATTTCTAAAAAAAACCGAGTAAACAAATTACTTTAAAATAATTATTTTAAAAATAATTTTTTTTCTGAAAATATTATTTAACATGTCGCCCTCAACTAATTAAAGTAAACTTATCTTATTTTGTTAAATACCATCAAAAGCGGCAAAATATTTTAACAAAAAATTATATTCATAAACATATGCAATCGTAAAAAAAAAAAATTACGCAATCAACTGATATCATGCCTTTTTTTCTTTTTCTAATTTTATAAAAGTCTTGCATGATTGAAAACATTAAATTTAAATAGATTTGGGGATTTTTACCAATTTATTTTTTAAATAGATGAGGGGATAAATAAAGATTGCAAATTTCAAAGATTAAATTAATAAATTTATATTTGTATGAAACTAAACTAATAAACAATGTATTGTTCGAAAAAACTGAAATAAATCTTTTTGATTTTAAAGTACTCTTACTGGCTGGTAAGTGGCAACCCAGGCAGAGGCATTGCACAGATAAATTTTATGTTATTGATGTCACTGTTCAAGATTCTGAAGTGTTAGTGATAAAATGGATAAGACTTGACAAGATTTTGGTGGGGAGTTGCACCATGAGAATCAAGCATGGTGCCCATTGCAACCCTGGAACACCATATGCCCAACAAATCAATGGTGTGCGTGTGGTTTTTGAATCGTAGATGTTTTTTTTTTCTTTTTTCTTTGTGTAGTTTAGTCTCCTTTGAAACTTCAAGTGATGTACTTTCAGGAATATATAGAATTATAAATGTAAACTTAATTATAATTATCATTTGAAAGATCAATAGTTAAAATTCTGATAAAATATATTTAAATATATCGTAAATGATAAAATTATTAAAATTTCTTTAGTTAACAATTTCTTTATGTTTACATTATTTTTTGCATGCATCTGTACGCTGTGGCTATGAAGGAACCAATTGAGTTTTGTTTCACATCAAGAGGCGGTGTTCAATATTTTTTTTTAGGAGAAAGAGGCCGTGTTCTTGGTATTGGGATGACATTTAATTGTGGTATTCAACGATAAAAGATTAGTAATAACAGGCATCAATATTAACCAAATTTCGGGTTCTGTTCAGCTTAGCATTTGACAATAGCAAAAAAGAAAAAAAAAAAAAAAAGAGACTGAAATGTCAAAGTTAATTAGAAAATGGGAAATGTGAAGATTTTTTTTATAGGCTGGGAAATGGGAAGATGATCAGAGGCCTTGTACATTTGATTAACTTTAAAATAAAAATTTATATTGTTCATTTGTTCAAGAGTTGATGTTAATGATTTGAATTCAACATGGAAAGTAGATTGAAGTTGAGGTGAATAATAATACAAGTACACAGACACCGGGAATTTTGTATTTTTTTTAAATATAATATTTTATAATTAGTTTTCATAAAAATTGTTTGTAAGACTTTTGTTTCTTAAAAAATATTTCTTTAAGAACTTTATAAATTTAAACTTAAAGAATTTTATAAATTAGCAATGCCCAAAGCCGTTGCTAATATTAAAATTTGTCACAAAAAATGAACTTATAATCGGCCAAGCAACAACCTCATCATCGCTACTGGTCATCACAAAAAAGGCTGTCACTAATGTGTTTAAGTAGGACAAATAAGACTATCATATAATAATCTCAACCAAGTTGAAGCTTAAATATATGCTAATTAAAGAGGAAAAAAAAGTTTTAGGTGCAATGGCTCTAACAACGTTCTAAACATTGCTTAGTGTTGATGCTCAAATTCTGAAATTTCAAATATAGGTGCTCCAATTATGGGGTTACTTCTTAGTCAGTTTTTTTTTTTTTTTTTTTGTGGGATGGTGTCCGAGTTTTGTCAGAGGTCCATCTTTTCATAATAGAGTTGTTTTTCTTTCTTATAGATTCTCTTGATTCTGTAAATGGGTTTTGGTATACTCCCCATCGTATTGCTTCTAGTTTCCCTTCCTTTTTCTTAATGATATTTAGTGTGTTTCTTGTTGGTTTGCAAAGGAATATCAACATAATTGGGATGCTTTTGCCGTTTAGCAGTGTGCTAATTTTATAAAAAAATAAAATTATATATATATATATATATATATATATATATATATATATATATATATATATATATGCGCGCGCGCAGCGCGCTCTTATTGTTGGCCCTCAGATTCAAAATTTGGAACAATGCTAAAGTAGCTTATCAATGATAAACTAATTGTCAACTTATAGTATGAAAATATTATTCATTAATGACGACTAGATTGTCTCTTATGGCTAAAAGAATATTTGTTTGAGAAAAATATTAATTCGTGTCAGATACCAATGACCTAGTCATCACTACTCGAAATATTCTTGTAGTCATCACTAATTAGAGTGAACAAGATTCACACATAGGTAGGGATTAGTTATTGGTCCAAGTTTGGCTCAGGTTTGGGTTCACTTTAGAACTTCATGTTGAGTTATTCATGGGTTGATGAAGATGTTAATTGCTTTTATTCAATGTAATGATAGTTTTACAAGCAACAGGTGGCGGCACTGGAGAAAATATTAGTGAGATATTTGCTTTTTGTCTAGTGAAAGGTACAATAATATTTGATCTAGTATAGGAGTTTATTGTCTTTTACTTCCTTATGCATTTCGAAGGGGGTGGGGAAGAGAGAGAGGGGTAGCTGGAAATGGAAGAGAAAAAAGAAAGAAAGAGAGAATGAGACAAGCAAAAATAGGAAAAGGAAGGAAAAAAAGTACTAGCTAGAAGGGGAAAAGGAAGAGAGAGTTAAAAGGGCTAGAAACTAAAATAAAAATTGAGTATGAGTATATTTAGAAGGAATAAAATAACAAAAATGTGTAAAGTGTTGTGGGTTATGGGTAAGTGGTCATGTGGCTTGCTAGAGTAAACTTTTGTAAACCACCTTAACACCTAACAAGATAATGCTAAAGATCAACGTATAAAAAAATATCATTGACACAAAAGGATTTTTTAAAAGAGAAAATGAAAAAATCAATTATATTATAATAACTTAAAAATATATTTAAGTCTAAAAAAATAAGAAATAGAATTTGTACCATGATGAAAAATAAAGAATAGATGTGTCTCTTTATGTTGAAGAGACGTGCAATACTGTAGATATTTAAGAGAACTTTTAAAACTCTTAAAAAAGTGAAATTTTAAAAGGTTTGAAAATTAAAAAGTTTAAAAAGAGACTACTATTTCATTAGATTTTAATATTCTGAAAATTGACCAATAGAAAAGGAATTAAATAAATAACTAATAGATATTAATAGTAATGCAGGAAAGCTACAAAAGTATATGAAATAATTAAAAATTTAAAAATAATAAATATAAATATAGCTTAAAAAACTAAAATGGTAGCAGATAGAAAAAGAACATAAAAATAAAACTAAAATCATTAAAAAAAAGGAAAGAAAATGAATACCTTATTATGTGGTCGTTATAAAGTGAAGAATATATGACAAAAAATTGTGTTTCCTTCACAAACGTACAAAATCATTTTGATTGAGATGACAAAGTGACTTTTTTTGGGACAGAAGATGACAAAGAGACTTAATAAAAGAGAAAGATGGAGTTCGTACCATGCTTGAAGAATAAAGAGAAGATACATCCTAGTACCCTAAAGAGTGGTAGGCTTTGTATCTTTCACGGTTTCACCTATTTCTAAGAGAATTTCAAAGGGTTGCAGAGAGAAATTTTCTTAAAAAGTTATGACAAATGAACAATATAAATAGCCCTTCAGGTTCGACTTATTATCTGTTTTTTTTAGTAAAATTTTATTGTATGTTATTATACACAAATTCAATTAAAAAATTTGTTACCTATAAAAATTCTATCAAGCTTTAGAAAAATTTTCTCTTATAAAAAAATATGTACTAAAATATTGTACACTAAAAAAATAAATAAAATAATAATAATGACAATGAAAAAAGATTTCACAATTAAAATAAATAAATAATTTTTTTTATAATTAGAAAGTATGTCTACTTATAGGTCCGGTTAATCTTACCACTTTAAATCACTTGCAGTAAGTAACATTTAGTTTAAATAATTAATTAATAAATATTATTTACAACATGAAAAAATATTAGATGATTTATAGGATTATAAAGTTTAATTATAACAAAATTAAAAGTTAAAAGAATAGGATGTTACTTAAATAACCTTATGACAAAAACATTCGTACTCAATCTACATTTAAGAAAAAATAAAGAGAACATGAAACATGTCACCTCCCAACAGTGTATTGACGAACCAATAAGCAGCAGCAAAAGAGCTATGGTGGCGGACAAGAGTTTTCGGAAAGCCAAGAAGCCTAAGCCATCAATAATTTCGAGGTGCCATTTTTATATGCTGTCAGCTACATTTCAAATTTTGTTATTGGTGCATACAAATTATCGATGGCCAATCTCTTGATTATTAGCACCAACTTTCAAATAAAAATGATTAAAATTAAGAGAAAATAGATTATATATTGATAATATAAAATATATTATCTTTTAATCACAAATTATTATATATATTAATTTTATTAATTTTTATAATAAAATTTAATTACATTGTGCCTGGTCTATGTAGTTATACCAAATTTTAAATTAAATTTTTGAATTTTTTTGTTTTAATTAAATCTCTTAACTTGTGTTTATTTTTAACTATCATATATTGTGTTATGGGTCTAACTTTAAAAAAGTTTAGGATCAAAGACTGTGAAATGGCTTAGAACTTATAAATTAATTCTTTTTTATCCATAGGAATTAAATATAATAATACAGATTTTTAACCGTCAAACATCCTATAGATTAATTTAACTTTATAATAATTATGTTAAAATTCATGAACAATAATTTATTATTATAGTATAAAATTATTTTATACTATCAGTGTAATATCATTAAAATCTAAAATTAAATTATTTTTATTATCGATAATTTGGCTACTAGTTACACAATTCATGAGTGGTTTTGTCATCAACAATAAATAAAAACAGAAAATTATACTAAAGTAATGTAATTTATAACAGACATTAATAATTTTATATGTATCAATTTACTAGTTTTTTTATGCATAAGAATGAAAACAAACAAAAGACAACAAACAAAGTAAACTATAGTCTAATGTGCATGACTCTCAAAATGTCTGCTAGCATAAGAGGAGAAATCTGAGATAGACAATCCGTTCAATGGTGCAAAGCTTCTACGTTGGTTGCTCCATATTTTGCAACCAATCCGTACAAGCATTAGCTTCTCGAAGTGTGTGTTGCAAATGTACATTCCAATCCTTGTTGAGCATTCCACGAATCAGACTAATCAAAGGATAATAAAGATTAGTATTAGAAAATAGACTTTTAACATCGGTAGTTTTAATATTAGTTAATTTCAACATTGGTTATTAACCAGTATTGAGACTATTGATGTTAAAAATCTCGACATTAACATCAGTTTTTGAAAACCGATGTTAACTAAATTATACAACATTGATTTTCTAAGAAACCGATGTTGTATAGTAAAAAATAACAAAAGAAATGTAAAATATGTATAAAACATTGGTTTTTACAAAAATCGATATTGTTGTTGAGTGACAAAATCAATTTTTCTTAAAAATTGATGTTGTTTTCTGCTTACTAACATCGGTTTTACTAAAAATCAATGTTGTTTTTTTATGAAAACCAATGTTGTGAGTTAATAACATCGGTTTTTAAAAAAATAATGTTTTTTTTATTTTTTTTTAATATCCTGTTTGATTTTTTAATTACCCCAAATTAACATGTAAATTGAAAAGTAGAACACAGTTTTCATACAGTTTTTACCAGACAGTTCAAATTTTGTCCATAATATATATATATATATATATATATATATATATATATATATATATATATATATATTGAATATTTACTATGAATTAAAATAAATATTTAAAGTAATAAAAATCAATACATAAAATCATTTGTAACCTAATATAAATTAAGATAACTCTACAATTCTAAAATTACTTAAACACCTGGTGTATGATTTTTAACTTTTAGATAATATCTTACCCATTGAATACAAATTGTCTTCATTCTCTTTGGTTCCAATAGTCTTTGATCATTAAAACACTGCATGATATAATAAAACATAAGTTAATATATAAGTATAAGTAATAACAATTATAACAAATTGAATTAGTTTTGAAGTAAACAATTATCGTTTCCCAGTTATCCTTGAAACCTCCTAGGAATGCATTACGTAGTAGTCGCACTCAGTGTTTCCTTTTTGCTTATTACACTAAATTGAATAGGATATTTAGATATTCAAAGTTAACCAAAAGTTAGTGTACAGAGTAATAAAATTTAATTTTTAAGGCATCAAACATTGTTTAAATGTCTTATTTTAACTACAATCCATCTAGTAGCAACACTGGATTTACTTCCTTGATTGTCGCTGAACCCCTTCAAAGCACTGATTAAGAGAAACATGCATGCGTATTGTACAATTAAAATATTGATGTCAAATACTAATCATAAATTAAATGTATTACAAAATACAATTGACCTGTTAATAATTTATTTCAAGTAGTTGTCGGGTCTATTGTGCAAGGAACAAAACCAAATGACAACATTATCCTTAGGACATATAATGACCAATTGTCAATGCGCACTGCATTGGAGAACATTAAGTTATTATAAAGGATACATTATTTAAATTGATTTGTTCAATTTAACTTACTCATTCAAGTAGGCTCCTAGGTACACATCTCTCTGTGAATTCTGCATCCATTTCTTAATATAATCTTCTGATTCAAATTGCGATTGTCCAGATTTTTGAATGAATTGTGGCTCGAGGAATCCATACATAAAGGCATTCCCCGCTTGCATACTTGCCTTAGTCATATGCCTATTGTTGTTAAAATAAAGTAAATTATGTATGAATGTAAAACAATCAGTTAGCTAATATACAATAATGTAAAGTGATTTACAGAATCCACAATTGTATAACATAGATGCTCAAGCATTGACCACCATGTGCTATTTCAGAAAGATCTCCATACTTTATGTACAAGGGGAAATTATCATTATACACCCCTAACACGTTAGCATCCCACGACACCTGCAAAGGCTTGAGGAAAATTTGTGGGATGATCAATGTCATCAGGTATAGGGGATCGACATTAGGATCCGACCTATCTACAGGTTTCACCGGTTCCTCAACTTCCTGTTTATCCTACATAGTTAATAAACATAAGCGAATGACATTAAAAGCTTTATTTGTAACAAATATTTTTTTTATAATTCTTAAAAACAACAAAATGAAATACATGTTCTGAAAAAGGCTTTACAAGATGTGTCGGCCAAGCATAAAATGTGTTAAGTGTCTGTCCCACTAACTGAACCTCTTGAGTGAGTACAGGAACGCGAGCATCAACATCTCGAACTTCCTTAACATCGACCTTCATTTGATCATTTCCCAAAGGAACATTGTGGATGGTCGTCAACCCCTCATAAAGTCTTCCAAGAGCAACTAGTCAGGGAGGATTGTCATCGACATACAACCCACATTTGTCTGAGTCACCCATTTATGGGTGTTGCCCCAAGGGATCAACACAACTTTCATTTGTGCTGACACGAGCAGCAGAAAGACCAACCTCAGCCTCAAGAGGCAATGTGAGTCCCTATGATTGTATCTACGATTGCATCTGGGACTACATTTAGCTGAAGGACAACATTAATTGTCGAGTTACTTTTTGTGTGATCGACTCCTCTAGCTGGCCCCTGATTTTTTTGTGTCAGCTGCTCTAGGTCTTTAGGAGCCATGGACAAAGGCGTGTGTGAGCTCCTTGAAGCCAGTCCAAAGTATTGTTTGATCGTGATACCAGTTCCAGCAGCATGAACACGACCAGGGTGCTCTGGTCGCCCAATGGCATCAGTCCGTACATCCTGATGTCCATGGGTGACAAAGCTTCCCTGTGAGGCTTTCTCTTCTAGAGAATCCTGTAGTCAACAAATGAAACAAATTTGATTTACTCATCCAACAATTATTATAAAAAATGACCAATGACAAATAAGAGTCACTTACAATCCTATATACAATTTCCTTTGTTGTCTCAAACGTCATTTGACCTGATTTTTTTGTGTTGGCCATCTTCCACTTCATGTATCGTTTAATGGGAGATGAAGGATCAACGATTGTGTCAGTGCTCCCGAATTGGGCTGCTTTCTCCAATCGTTTCTTTTTCTTCTCCTCCATCAAATTTTGTTCTAGAAAATCATAACCCCCACGAGACAACACATGAGGGACAGTGTTTTGTTTCTAAATGGCCTGCGCCTTCTTTCAAATATCCTGTAACAATTACACATAAGGCTAACTTAATACGATGAAAATCAACTAACCTCCCATGAAGGGTCTCTACGGCTCAGACAAAATTGGGTCCACTTGTCTTTGCTTATGTCGTACTTTTCACATGCTTTGTCATCCTCACCCTCTTTGTCATGTGCGAGAACCCATTTGGAGGTCAAATCTGACTTAAACTGCCTCCACTGCTCTCCTACGATCTAAAGTATTTTGTTCTTTGTCCTCAAATCGAATGCTTTAGGAATATCAAATTCAGCCTACGATACAATAAATACATTTTATAGTTAGTCAATTAGAATTTAAGAGTTTTAGTACAACCAATTAAAATAACATTCAACATTTAATTGAAATACTTGAATATCCTCCCAGATCAAATCCTTTTGAGCTATAAGGACTTATTTCCAATTATCATATGTAACATCCACCTTATCGCGAGCGATAATCCCCAAATAATTTCTTCCCCAAATATGAACCATTGGTCTCTCCGCCCTAACTGGTTTAGTAGCCAATGATCTGAGTCATGTTGATTTTCTTGTCTTTTTCGACATAGACAATGAAGGTGCTGCTGACTCAGGAAGAGGAGGATGGGAGCTGGGTGGTGTAGCCATGTGCCTGTTAAAAAACAACATTAATTAAACAATGTCTGAAAACTATACTAAGTTGTGTAATTGAATTTAACAAAGCAAGTAAATATAAAATATATTACATTATACGATGTTATTAATTCTCCTTCATCATGATCATTATGATTTGTGAGGACATTGTCAACTTCTTCTTCTCCGTTGACGTTAGTCGACATTTGTCTAGAGAAAGGACTGAGATAAGTATCAATTATTGAATCATCATCTTCAATATTAACACCAATTGTTTTTCCGTGTAGAAGCACTGACCATCTTTCATCACAAGGATCTTGAACATAAAACACTTATTTAACTTGTTCTGCCATGATGAAAGGCTCATTCTGATAAGTGAGCTTCTTTAGATCTATTAGAGTAAATCCGAAATCATTGGTTCGCACACCGATATTGCTATAATCTCATTTACACTTGAAAATATAGACACTGAATTTTACATAATTAACCTCCCAGATTTCTTCAATGACTCCAAAGTAAGGCATGGAAGCTACACGGGGATTTTCATCATGTACAGTAGCAAACTGTTGAGATTCAACCCTTAGACTAACCCCACTATTTTGCATTGTACTCTTGTCGTCTTGTGATTTCGTGTAGAACGAATACTTATTGATATCGTATCCTTACCAAGTTATAACATTTCTTTTAGGTCCATCTGCTAACTTCCTTAACATTTTAGAAGCATTATCATCACCAAAGATTATATATTTAAACCAAATTAGGGAAGTCTTGTTATGCTCTTTCAACACCCTATTCTTGGTCGGGTTACTTTCCTTAACTAAAGCTTCGTGACAAAATATGTATGGCAAAACTTCATTACTACTATTCAACATATACAAATGAGCTTGTTGCAATTCTTCTAAACTTGGAGTGATAACATGCAGTCCTCTTGAACCTTTACTTCTTACTCTTTCGTCACGACGAGACTCCTAAACCCCAACAGGTTTTGCCTTTTCGATGTACTCAAAACAAAACTCAATAGCTTCTTCTGCAATGTACCTTTTAACAATAGATGCTTCAGGACGATGTAAATTCTTTGTATATCCTTTCAAGATCTTTGTGTATCACTTAACCGGGTACG
This sequence comes from Glycine max, assembly GCF_000004515.6. NCBI lineage: Eukaryota > Viridiplantae > Streptophyta > Magnoliopsida > Fabales > Fabaceae > Glycine > Glycine max. The sequence goes on along the minus strand of NC_038253.2, from coordinate 31,098,898 downwards.
TCCACTACAAATAAACGGGACCACAACATTTAACTTCCCTTACCAGATGAAGAATTAAGTAAGCGATGATGTTGAAAAACGAAGGACGAAAATATATCTCCAACTGACACAAGATAATAACAGCCTCATTTTCCAGCTCATCTAACTTAAGAGGATCGATGACTTTGCTAGATATGTCATTGAAGAAAAAACACAGGCGAGTTATGACATGCCTGACTTTGTTAGGCAAAATGTCTTGTATCGCCACAGCTAACAGTTGTTGCATCAAGATGTGGCAATCATGAGACTTTAAGCCAACTAATTTTAGATCTTTCAACTGCATAAGACTCTAAATATTAGAAGAGTATCCCTATGTCACATTGACACAATGCAAACACTGACAAAAACTTATCTTTTTCCTTTTGGACAAAGTATGACAAGCTGGAAGCAAATATATTTTCTTACCATCAGACCTTGGATGTAACTGGTCTCGTATACCCATCTCAATTAGATCTTGGAAAGCATTCAAACCATCCTTTGTCTTTCCTTGAATGATAAGAAGCATGCCGATGACACTATCACACATTTTTCTCGACATACATAACATCAATATAATGTCTGACATCTAGATCAGACCAGTATGGAAGATCAAACAATATCAACCTCTTATTCCATATAGAAGTTTTATTTTTTTTCCTTCTTTTGGATCTTTCTAAATACAGTATTGATGTCCTTAACCGCTCAAGAACTTGTTGACCAGTTAACGGTATCGGCGCATTATCATGCTTTTGACTTCCATTAAAAGCTTTTTTCAATCGTCGGTAAGGGTGATAAACTTTCAAAAAATGTCAATGTCGAGTGTATACTATTTTTCTTCCATGTTTTAGTTGTACGTAGCTTGTGTATTCTTCAAAGATAGGGCATGCACGATGGCCCTTAACACTGTATCCATTCAAATTTTCATATGTTGGAAAGTCATTAATGGTACAAAATAGCATTGCATGCAACTTGAATGCCTCATTTCTATACCCATCAAACACAACAACCCCCTCATCCCATAAATTTGTCAAGTCTTCAATCAAGGGATTGAGATAAACATCGATGTCATTTCCTGGTTGTCTTAGGCCCGATATCATAATAGAAAACATAATGTATTTTCGCTTCATGTACAACCAAGGAGGCAAGTTGTAAATTACTAGCAAAACAGGCCACAAACTATGTTGATTGCTCAAATTTCCATAGGGATTCATTCCATAAGTGGCAAGTCCAAGCCTAAGATTTCTTGCCTCTTTGCCGAAATTCGGATACAAACGATCAATCTTCTTCCACTGGGAGAAATCAGCCGGATGACGGAGCATTCCATCACAATTTCTCTCATTTGCATGCCATGTAAGGTCTTTTGTGTCATCTACATTAGCAAACAAATGCTTGAACCTTGGAATGATCGAAAGATACCATAACACCTTCGCTGGGGGATCTTTCATTATGCTTTCATCACTGCTACACTCGTCGCCATCCTTTACTTTGTACCATGATACCCCACACCTGGGGCATTTATGCATTTCTTCATACTCTTGTCTATACAATATACAATCATTAGGGCATGCATATATTTTCTAATACTCCATACTTATTGGACACAATATCTTCTTCGCTTGATAATAACTTTTTTGGCAATGTGTTTTCCTCTAAAAGCATATCTTGCATTATCTGAAGCAATGAAGGGAAGCTTTTGTCACTCCACCCATATCTAGCCTTAACATTAAACAAACTTAACGCCACTAACAATGGGGTCAAATATTTCTTGCATCCCCGATACAAAGGCTTCTTTGAATCACTTTCTAGTGTATCATACATAGGGTGTAACACCCTGAAATATTACTATTTATAAATCGATGTTTAATTATATTTATTGTGTTATTTGACTATATGGTTGACTTGAATGAGTGGAGGTATGGCTTGAATTAGTCATATGTGAATTTCTTGATGTGGATGTTGAGTTATGTGGAGTTTTGTTGAGCTAAGTTGAAATTATGAGATTTTAACTTTTACCTAAACTTATTCCAGTCAAATAGTGATCCTGGATTCGTTAACCGTTAGATCATCTTCAAATTTTTTCTAGAGCTTCCTAAGACATATCTTCACAGTCTCACCGTTGGGATTTTGAAGGAACACTTTAATCAGAGTAGAATCCTCCTCAAGGATTCAGTGGAGAAAATTCTCCCAATCCTCCATTTCATAGCTTCTCTGAGGTAATCTTGACTTCTAAGCCCTTCTCCTAGTTAGTTTGAGTTCCTCTTAGAGTTTCTTGTATGTTGGGTACTGTAATAGGGTGTTTTTACACTTCCTTTGAAAAACCCTAGAGAACGAGATTGTAAAAGTTATCTTTTTATAACATTGATGTTATTTTCGTGACCTTCACTGAACCCCGGTCACATTGGCATGATCAGAATTTTAAAATGATGTCTCCTTTTAGTAGAATCCGAAACACCCCTCAGCCCTTTATGTTTTGATAGGGGTATTTGACTCCGAATATGGTTATTAACCTTGTTTTTGAAACCTATACTAAATTCCCTTCAATTTGGCATATAGAACCTTGCGTTTGGACTGACGAGCATGAATGAAAGAGACCTTTGAGCAACACAAATAGGAACTAGAGGGTAGCTTACAATAGGTGAGGGGAGTTTATTATAGTTTATAGCTTTTAATGCCATAGTTGGGGTCAGGGAACCTAACTATGGGGATGTATGCCTGTCCCTGTTGCATGCTGGTTTTCAAAGGAAATAATGTTTTTGACTAATGGGATGCGATATATCTATTATTGATTAATAACATTACTATTAGACTTGTGTGGTCTGAAGACCTGGGAAGTGTGAATCTCAGGCATGAACTACAAATGTATGTATATGCGAAATGTGACTTACTGTTGATGTTGCTATTGATGACATTAATTGATATGAGGTGAGGTTGATGTTTATGATGATATTGATATGAAATGATGTTGTTATTGATGATTATTTCAATATGAATTGATGTTATTATTGATGATTATGTTAATATGAGATGATGTTGTTGTTGTTGATAATGTCATTGAGATGAGATGATGTTGATGTTGAGCATATTGAGATGAAATGTTGATGATGTTGAAAATACATTGTGATGATGTATGTTGTGTATGTACATGGGGGGTGCATTGACCTTGTTGGATGTCCTTGGTGGGGAAAATAAAGTGGTTAAAAAGTTCTAAGCATCTCTGAAAGGGGATGACTTAGAATCTTTAATTATCCATGATCAATGCATTGATGGTGCCCATGTTTCATACATTGTATGTTGTGTATGTACATGGGGGGATGCAGTGACCTTGTTGAATGTCCCTGGTGGGGAAAATAGAGTGGTTAAAGAGTTTTAAGCATCTCTGGAGGGGCATGGCTTAGAGTCTTTAATTATTCACGGTCAGTGCATTTGATGGTGCTCATGTTTCATACTTTATATGACATGGAAATAGTATAAACTTTGTCAGTAAGTACTTGTAGTTTCTCATGAGGAGGAATATTTGTACTTGGGGGCATGTCACTTGGTTTGGAACTCCCTTGAGACTCAGCTGATCACCATGGGGGGAGTTGCCTGTGCACGACAGGGTGACCTCGACACTTACTACCTAGTTTTCCTAAGTGAGAGTGTCGTGTGAACACGCTTAGGCTATGTCCTTGAGGATGGTACCACATTGCATATGAGAGTTGAGGCCAGGTGCATGCATCATATTGAGCATAAACGATTGGAATTATGGATAGATGATGACTATTTGTTGAGTGTGTATTGGACTAATGAATGTTGGTGCAAGCTTATGATACTTGTTAATGTTTTCTTACTAATTGTGGTTATTTGATTTTTGTATTAATTTCTTTTATAATAAACTCACCCCTCGCAATTTTTGTACCGTGTGGTTGGTACCTGTGATGATCACGAACCTTTGTTTGTGGGAGCAGAATGACATCAGTAGTGGACAAGAAGTGAGATTCTTTTATGGAACCGTCGAGCCGACGTGATGACGTTGGGATTATTTTGGGAGAAAGTTGTGTTTTGTTAATCAACTCCTCCGTAGTTGGTTTCGTAATTCTTTTTGTTGATTTGAAGATGTAAATCAAAAATTTAATTATATGTATGAACAAATTTATTTTCCATTATGTGGATGATGTGTACTAGGTTACTATACCTATATATCGAAATTTATTTTCACTTAAGTAATGGTGCGTTGTTTGGTGAATGTATATCGAAAAAAAAATTTACTTTCATTTTTCATAAGCAAATTAACGGAGTTTTCATTTAAAAAATTTGAAATTTCTCGCGGTTTAGAGTGGTGATATCGTAGCGATTAGGTGGGTCGTTACATAAGGGCATGTGCTTGCTAAAATGACTCTTGTCTAAGATCATGAATCATATCCTCCAATCGATCTCCCATTTCTACATCAATCGGTTCAGCTTCGGACCCTTTTGCATATCTGTCAATTCACCATGTCATATCTATGTCGTATAATTCTTCTTAATCCCTTCACAGAGAAGATGTTCCCATATGTCGTCTAGTACTTGTTGTCTCCCATTCAAACAGTTTATACAAGAACAAAAATATTTTCCATTCTTATCCAGTCGACTTCTTTCAGAGGCAAATTGTAAGAACTCTTCAACACCTTCCTCATATGCAAGGCTCATGCAACTTGCATTCATCCAAGTTCGATCCATCTAACTAATAACTCTGTGATACTCACAGTGTTATTCCATGCATGAAAACCTCACTTTTTTCATTAAAGGTATGACCCTATCCATTCAAGAAGACATTTTTTATACTAGATTCATACATAAAGGTTAAGTTTCTTTTCATAGATTTGATGAAATTTTGGCAGTATTTTGAATTGATCTCCAAGTACATAACATGAAAGTGATGACATGAATTCCACAACAATCAAATATGCACTCAGAGAACAAAGTGAAATGCACTATATCATAATTTCATCAAATTTAAGAAAATAAAGTTAACCTATACGTATGAATCTACCATAAAAAATGACTATTCCCAAACTGTCCAAACGAACAATTCAAGATTAAATACAATGACTAATCCAAACTATCCGAAAGAATCATTGTATTCAATCTCAAATGAGAATCTAAGGTTCACTCATCATGAACATAACTTGTATATAAAACAATAGTCATTAATCACAGTTAACAAGTTATAAAAGCATTGGTAACAAAAAAAACATCAAAAGATTATGAAAAACATTCGTACCTGTGATGATTGTCACTTTAATGTCCAACAAGGAATATCGTGATCACGATGAAAACAAGAAAATGAAAAATGCCTACAAATTAAAGATTTGAATGCTAAGTGAGACATATGAGAAGAAACATCTATTGTTTTTTTTAATACCAACAAATTAAAAATTGGATTTTAGAATTCATTGACAAGTTTTTGGTCCAACAACTTAGCACAGTCATCAAAATAACTTTTACAACAATATGAGATACCTCAACTATTTATATATTAAATTATGTCCAACTTAGTGACATTTCTTTCATATCAAATGTAGATAAATGCTTGTTATCTAGACATCATCCTATCTAAATATATAAATAAAAGATCAAGGATTTCCCATTCAGAGCAAATTTATCAGTCCTTTTGTAAGATAATAGATATATAATGGAACTCACACATCCGTATGAGTATGAAGCATAGAGTTTAATGTGCTTTCTACAAGCATCAAGGCTATTCTAAGGCTCATTTTATTTTTCATGGTGTACTTGGTAATTGACATGGGTGGAAATGTGAAGATAGCAAATGGAGGAACAAAAATTAATGCATCCCTCATTATATTTTCTCCATTTGTCATCTTCCAAAAATTTCAGGTCAACAACAAAGCACCCTGATATTAAAGTTGCCAATGAAATAAAATTACCATAAGTTGTTTCATAATTTTTCATCTTATTTTCAGTTCTGATTTGGTGCCTTTAGAATCACTTCATACCAAAATATTTTATTTTCAACATTTGGATGAAGCATTACATATATACAAATTATATTAACTATCATCTACTTCATTGTAATTTGTCATCTCAAATACAAGAGAAGTTAAGGACAATTTTTGCATTACAAAGTAACAACTCACTCAAGATAGAAAGCATACATAAGTGGAATATATATTATAGATAGAGGCGTACAGACAAATACACAAACATATGTTATTGAAAGGCAAAGGAGATCTAGAGACCAACAACATTCAATCCTAACCATTAACTACTTCGTGGTCCAAGAATCAATATGCAAAATCAGTTACTTCATAAAAGAGTTACCAGGCTTTACTTCATTTATATTGCATCCTGTGAGACTAACACAAAGGATGAGGAGAATGGAAATGATTCGAGTCCTGTGAGACTGAGAAAGGAAGAAAGACTTCAAATGGTAGTGTGAGAAGGAGAACAAAGTAGAAAGACACGAAGAAAGAAAAAGAAAGCTAACCTTTCGTGACCAACAGTGAGGTTACAACATTGTGAGAGTGACAGTGAGGTTGCAACATCGTGAGAGTGACACTAATAGTGATGTTGCAGCGTCGTGAGAGGTTGCAATGCCGACGGCGATGGAGTTTCAGTGCCCCAAGACGTTGCAAATGAGAGTGCGAAAGCTTTTGAGTGTGAGTGATGAGAGTGAGAGGTTTCAAAGTAAGTGAGCTTGAGGGTTTTCGGTGCTAAGCAATAATTATAAAAGATCTAACAACATCAATTTTATAAAAAAAATTGATGTTAACGAAGTAACTCAACATCGGTTTTTGGAAAAACTGATGTTGAGTTTTCTCTACATTTTTTAAGTAACATTGGTTAAAACCGATGTTAATGAAATCGTGTTAACAAACTCTTGTCATTTACGAGATTGCAACTATGTTTTTATTAACATCGGTTTTTGGTAAAACCGATGTTAACTTAGCGATGTTAAAGCCATTATTTGTAGTAGTGGATGGAGATCACTACTAGTATTATGGATCAAATCAATCACCATGGTGGAGTCAGATTCATAAACTATACTTCGAAGACCATTATTCCAAGTTTTACAAAGGTCATGAAAGATGGCAAAGAGCTTAGCTTTGAGGCTTGTAAAAATACCACAATTTCCACTAAATTCGAAATCCAGTTTCCATTATGATCTTGATAAATCCCACCAAAACCAGCATTCCCAGAGTTACCTAAAGAGCTTTCGTCTATATTAAGCTTCACAACATGCATTTGAGGAGGTTCCCACTTTACCAGCTAAGTTTGGCTTTGCTTGTTTGGGTTGTCATATTGGATCATAATATCTAAGTGAAGTGTCCTAATCTTGTTAGTGATTTTCCACATGTCCTAATTATTATCCTGGAAGATTGTTGCGTTTCTCATTCTCGAAAGAGTCCATAGACCACTCCCAACATGCTTCCATTCTAACTTTGAAGATATTCCACCAACCATTCAAGGATGTTAGTTGTGTAAAAAGATGGTTTGAGATCGAGCTTCAGTATTTGCCATATCCATCTAGTTAAGGAACAATCTTTGAGCATATGAATTGTTGTCTCTTCACCATTGGGCACTTGTGACAAGAAGAATTTGTAGACAGATGTCTATAGACACAAAAATTGTTGATGGGGAGGCTACCATGGAAGGTAAGCCACAAAAAGTGTAAAATATTCTCCGTTAATTTTTGTTTCCATATACAAGACCAATTTTCAAAAAGAGAGATATATGATTGCTTCTCGTTAGTAAGCCATTTGAAGGCTAAGCTAGATGAGTAAATTCCATTTCTGAAGGGACACCATATGACAACATCCTCCATATGATGATTGATGATAGTTATGAAGCCCTTTCTTAATGTTATCATGATTGATGGTGGCCAGACTTTCCAAATTTCATTTCCCATTTTGATATATAGCACACAATCTTAAATAGGTATCCTGAATATTAACAAAAGGCACCATGTGACATAGAAAATCCTCCGATAACCATTTGTCATACCACAAGGATATCTCCCCTTTACCAATTCGATACTGGAATCCAAGCTTAAGATTTGGCTATAGAGTTCCAAGTATAAGATGCTCTTTGAATAATATGTGCCTACAATACATGAGCATCACCAATATATTTTGCATCAAGCAGTTGAGCCCATATCTTCTATTTTTCTTGCATCATGTCCCAAATGTGTTTGCCCAATAATGAAATATTAATGTCCTGAGCTTCATGGATACCAAGCCCTACATGGTTTCTTGTAAGAGTTATGGTTTCCCAGATAACCCAGGGGCTGTGGTTACTTCCCCAAACAAACTTACAAACAATAGCATCAATTTTATCACAAACTCCTTCTGAAATCCACAAATTCTGCATAGTGTAAATTGGCATTGAAGTAATGACATATTTTGCCAAGGTGACTCTCCCCACCCTACTTAACAACTTTATTTTCCACCCAAACAAGTCTATAATTTATCCTTTCAAGGATATAACTATAGGAGCAAATAACAGAAGAAGGGGGGTTGAATTTTTTTTGAAAATTTAAAACTTTTCTTAAGACTGAAAAATACATTTATTGTCTGATGAAAGTATCAGACAATGAGAAAAACAAAAGAAGATATAAGATCTAAAAACAAATTCAAAATCCTTTGTCAGTTAAACAATAAGAAAGCACACAAAGAATTTATACTAGTTCATCTTAATCTCAAGACTACGTCTAATTTTTGGCAATCACTAAGTTTCCACTAACTTATCAAAGTTACAAGTATTGTTCACTATCAGTTTTGGCTCTTACACTTGCAAGCTCTAGCCCCAAGCTTGACTTAAACCTAGTATTCTTTGTCCTTCCTAGCCATTGTTGGCTCTACAAAAATCAACAAGATTTGTTGGAAGGTTGCTTACTAACTAAAGTATGATCGTCTAAAAGATGAATATATCACCAAGCACTTTTAGTCTTTTATCTCAAGATATACAAGGTGTTTTGAGAGTTTTGTATCTTTATAAGAATTTACATAAAGCTTTACAAGAAAGAATGAAAGAATGATTCACGTAAATAATTTGTATCTTGTTTCTTCGAAGCTTCTTCTATATATAACATTCATCTCCAAGTATCTGTTGTTTGTCGATCTTCACTTTGTTCTCTGTCTGATGTCTTGTGTTCGTTGAAGTATTTAATGCTTGCATTAAATGATTGTTCCTTCTTCATGCAAAGTCCATGCTTATAGCATAACGTGTCTTATACTTCATTAGAGAAGTCACTTCTTTCATCATAGTAGGTATGCAACAACAAAGCGCGTCTTTTGATGATGATCAACGTCTTCTAGACTGTAGGCTTTATTTATTCTTCATAAGACTTTGATAGATCCTGGGAGAATATTTTCTGCATAAAAGAATCTCAGATATAAAATATTAAATGAAGGTCTTAAGTACACTACTTAACTACTATATCAGATCGTCTTATGAGTACATCCCATGAAAACTTCATGGGCACAGAGACAAATCATGATCTGATAGAATATCAAACGTAGCTTTTATCATTTGTATTTATTTGTATCTAATCAAATAAGTAGTGTACTTAACATATTGAAATCACATTTTTCACTATACTCGTCAAGATAGGAGACCCCAAGTATCTTCGTATTTGACAAGTATGTTGAAAATGACAGATAGAAATAAATTTGTCTACCTTCACATTAGACATTTTTCTAGATGTCATGAATCTTGACTTGTGAATATTGATTTTTAGACCTAAAGCATGGCAAAAGGCATCATGGACTTCTCATCTGCAAAAAAATAAGTGGAAAAGGCATCATGACACGTAACCACTTATTTTTTTGAATTTTTTGTTGAATAAGGATTGATAACTTTTTCATGCATAACACAAAAAGATAGGGGAACATAGGATCACTTTGTCTCAAACCCCTCTTGGGAGCAAAATTCTCAAGCTTCTCATCATTCCACTTCAACGATAAAGTAATAGAAGTTGTACAATTCATGATAAAAGGGTAATAATTTCAGGAGGAAAGCCAAAATCCTTCAAGGTAATTCTAAGAAAATTACAGTACGTCCACTTTATCATAAGCTTTTTCAAAATCAATTTTAAACATAACATACCTTTTTTTTCTTCTTTTCTTCTTGTGCATATAATGGACAATCTCTTCAGTGATCATTGCATGTTCAAAGTGTCTCTTTTAGGTATGAAGCTGCTCTGTAAGGGGCCAATAAGCTGGTCCAAGTGGGGTCTAATTCTATTCACCAACACCTTAGAAATAACTTTAAAGAGGACATTGCATAAACTGATCGGTCTAAAGTCCTTTAAAGACATAGGAGCATCCACCAAGGGAATAGACACTGTGAGAGTTTCTGCCAGAAGAGTCGGGTCAAAGGATCCAAAAGAGAAGGCAGAAGATACCATTTGCCAGACATCATTAGAAACCAGCTCCCAATAATTCTTAAAGAAAATAGGCTGAAATCCATCCACTATCGGGGCTTTGTATGAACTCAGAGAAAATATCATTCTTTACATTTGTAATGGTTACAGGTTTAATTAGATTATGATAAAGCTCCTGATCCACCTGAGGCACATAATTAAGATGAAGGCTATTCAACTGGCAAGTTTTAGAAGACGATCAAATTTTTAAAGAAAGCCAAAGCTTCTTTTTTTAAGAATCTCTTCATCGTTGCACGACACTCCTTGGATTTCAAAACCCAACAATTTTGTTTTTCCTCCTCCTGATGATTGTTTGCATATGGAAAATTTTGATATTTTTATTACCAAATTTAATCCATTATTCTCTTGATTTCTGATACCAAAGCATTTCCGCTTGATGAATTTGATTATACGTGGCTTTTAACTGACGCTCCAAAATAATAAGGTTAGAGTAAGGGAATATATCTAGCTACATATGCACTCCCTTGATTCTGGCCTCCATTTGTCTTTTCCTCCTGAAAATGTTGCCAAAGATTTATTTATTTTTTATTGAAATCAATGGAATCTATCCGGATCTTGCCAAGCTTGTTGATTGCCGTACCAAGAGTTAAGCACCAAGCATTTCTCACCACACATCAGCATAGTCCCTCACCAAGATAAAAGGGACTAAAAGTAAATGATTTTTATATTTTTCAGAAATAAATTTTGAAAAACAAAAATGGATAAATTTAAAATAAGTCGAATTGGAGAATCTTTTTATATTTATGCCACTTTTTAGGTACAAACTTTTGTATTTTTATTTTTATCACCTAAACTAAAACGGAAGTATTCATTTCAAATTTTTCATCTATAGTCTAAGGAAAAACTCACTTTTTCTCTGGTTTTTTTTTATTGTCTTTGAACACGTATTGATATTGATTTTTTTATCGTATTTGAACAACTAAAATAAAAAAAAAAAAAACAATATATGTTGAGTTTGTGGGAGAAGACCTCAATTCGATTCTTGTATAATCCATTCTAAAGGGTGAAGAACTTTAAATGTGACTAAGTCTCAATCGAAGATTAATCTTATAGTCGATCTAAATAATCGAAACTTGTAGAAATACATTAGTATATCATTACAAAATCTAAAATCCTAGTTATCGTTACCAAATAAAAAAAATAGAGAAAAAAATTAAAGAAGAGTGCGTGAGAAGTAGTGCACTGCGTCACACTAAAAGAACTACTTAAGAAGGAAGATCTTTGTAAAGTGTATAGATGAGTAGATGATCCAATATGCCCGAAAACTTAATTCAATTCTTATATATTCGTACATGTGAAGGGATAAAGTAACAAAAGCTGAAACCGGAAGTTAATGAATAACTTTATCTATGCTTGTCGACATATTTTTGTGTTTAAAGCATGAATAATGTAAAAATTAATTGTTGTGAATGATGATTTGCAATTAGGCCAATTTTTTTTTAAAACTTTAAATTGTCTATTCAATTTGTTAGACAAGTGACATCAATAACTTAAGAGGGAGCTGAATTAAGTTTCAAAAATTTTCCTCTAATAAACTTTAATTCCCACTTTAAATGATATATGACAAATTTAATATGCAGAAGAAGGAATTAATCGATGCTCTTTAAATGCGCAAGACAAAAGTAAATTGCAATAATGTAAATCAGATAAGGGAAAAGAGAATTACAAACTCGGTTTATACTGATTTGACCATTTTCTGTACATATGTCTAGTCCTCAAGCAAATTTTCACTATCATTATAAAATTCTTTTACAACTTCTGAACCACCTAGGAATCTCTTTCCCTTGTGTTCAAAAAAACTCACAAATCAAGAGACTCAACCTCTTGATCACAACAACAATTTTCTTTTTGAAGTATATGAGTTTTTCTCTCTTTTAGAGAATAATGATACAAATTGAAAATCTTAGAAGAATCCTTAATTGATTTGCAAGTGTTTGACCAAAGGTTTGTTTTTGAGAGAATAAGACAATGAGGTTTTGAAAAACTTTGAAGATTTAAGTAGACAAGTCACATATTTATAGGCTTTTGGTGGCTTTTCAAAACCTCATGAAGAGATGTGACTTTTCAGAGTTATTTTTGAAATGTCATCACTGGTAATCGATTATATAAAGGTAGTAATTGATTACAGCTTTCAAATTCAAATTTCAAACTTCCTGAAAAACTTTTAAAACAATTGTGCTTCTGGTAACCAAGTACAACTCCTCGTAAACGATTACTAGGGAAAACTACTTTTTCATAAATATAAAAATTATTTTAAAACTTTTTATAAGTACTTTAAAAATGATGTTTTGAGGCCAAACTTTTTCAATCATTAAGAGATTCTTTTAATAAAAAGGACTAACGTAAATCTTTTTTTTTGATCTTTTGTTTACTTGATCTTGATTTAAACTTGAAGTAAACTTGAATTTCTTCAATTTTTGGCATCATCAAAATCTTCATACATATACAATCACACAATTTTCCAACAAGTTTAAAATTTTAATAACGTAATATATTTTTCTATTATTAGTTGCAAAAACAAAGGTTAGACTTTACTTAAAAAGACATAATTTTCCAAAAAAGTTAGACATAAACTTGATTGTTTTATTAATTTAATGGATGAGAATGTAATTTTGATACACTATCAATATAACAAATTTTATACTATCAACTCATTGGAAATCAACTTATCAATTACTTTAAAATAATTATTACGAAACCCAATAATCTTATTATAATGATAATTCTTAATCAAATGACAATGTAAATAACCTTTGCATTATCAGTGTATTTTTTAATCATATTTTTTTTACGTAATTTCATATAATCATAGATTATCATATAGTTTTAAATAATTGACGTTTATAATAATTATTTTAAAGTCATATATAAAATAATTTTTATTTTTTATATGAAAAAATAATTTCTAATTGATTAATAGTGAAAATGACTTATGAAGACAGTGCATCAAAACTAAACCAATATTATTATTATAATGATAATTCTTAATAAGATGACAATGTAAATAACCTTTGCAGTATCAATGTATTTTTTTAATCAGATTTTTTTTACCTAATTTCATATAATCATAGATTATCATAGTTTTAAATAATTGACGTTTATAATAATTATTTTTAAGTCATATATAAAATAATTTTTATTTTTTATATGAAAAAATAATTTCTAATTGATTCATAGTGGAAACGACTTATAAAGACGGTGCATCAAAACTAAACCATTTTCTAGAAGTTTTTCTATTTTACTTAACTAGGCTTTTATGTAAAAAAAATGAAATCTAATCCTCCTTCAAAACTAATATATTAAAAAACTTATTTTTTTTGTTTTTTGTAGGAATAAACTTTAATAAAATTATATTTTTATATATAAAATAAATAACCTACACTAATATATAATTATAAATTATATAGATATTAGTCGTTTTAAGTATATATCTAAATAAGAAACAAGTAAACTAGCCTTGCAATTCAAGTGTTTTTCAAAAAAAAAAAAACATAGACTTTTGATTAATTGAATTTTAAACATCCAACTATAACTTTTTCTTTTGGTAAGCTAAATATTCAAGTATAACTTTTACTCAATAAATTTGGCCAAAAGAAGTAAAATAAGTACTTAGTAATATGCTCTGCATGGCCTATTCTCACCTGTCCATTATTTCCAATTTTGTTAATTCCATCTACGAAAAGACTTAACTTTTAGAACAAAAAGGACAGAATTTGTGGGATCATCACAAAGGCATGTTAGGTTAGATACATATAAGTTAGCAAACGACAACTTCAAGTCTCTTCCACTTGGCAGAGTGCTACCTAAAAGTTGCAACGACCAATTTATTAGTATCATGGCCTTTTAATTTGATAATTTGTGCATTATTGCTAACGAGTGGGCACGAATCATAACTTTAATAACTTTTTACAACTTGTAAAATAGGTTATTTTAATTTTATTATTTAAATTACTATTTTTTTATTTTAGTCTCGTATTTTATTATGTTGGTCTTTAATACTCATTGTTAGTGAGGATCTGATAAATAATCGACTAATAAAATATCAATCATTTGTTACAAATCACTTAGTGATGATGTGACCGATTAACAAAGTATCATATCAATGAATCCTCAATGACCTTTATATGATAATAGTTCAAAAATTTAATAAATTTAGTTCGATGTATACTTATATTAAAGTATACAAACTTAAGTTTGAGTTAAACTAAGTTTGGAAATCCCCCGCTATTATCTTAATTCCTACATATAAAAAGAATCAAATTTGCAAACTAGCTAGTTTACAAATGTACCAAAGTTTTATCTAAAACTGAATTTTCAAGGAATTTTTTTTCTCAATCATACTTTTGGAAGTAACTAAACATGATTTCAAATTAATTTTACTCTTAAACATATTTTTGAATCACTTTCCCAAGAAATCCATTCATTGATTATTTCCCCAACTTTTCTATAAAATCTATTACTTCTAAAAGCCACATTTGTTCTTATAAAGGGTTTTGCTAGGTGCATCCAGCACAAAAATGTCTTTTACTCAAATTTAAAAAACCTCACTTTCTCCCTCCTGTTCGTACGACATCATGTTGCACCTCCTTTCTTCCTCCTTCATTTTTTGCTTCCTACTGTGCCGTTGTTGTCGTTTGCATTCATTCTCGCCGTTAAGCCAGGCGCTGCCACTGTCGTCACGCGTTCGCCATTGCCGTAAGCGTCTCTCTTCCTTTTCTCGTTGAAAATGGGTGCGTGTGTGAGTTTATTGGATTTGAAATCCGTATAACTCTTATAGATTGGTAATTTGTATGTGTTATATAGATTGGTAATTCGTATAACTGATACGAATTGTTAATCCATATATTTATATATTTTTTATTTTAGTAATTAATAAATTTATTGAAATATTTTTATAAATAAAAAGAAATTAGTTATTTTGTTGTAATTTTTTTAATAAATAAATATTGTTGTATATTTTTTATGTGTTCATATTTAATTAATTATATTTGTTTTTTGAAATTTTTTTAATAAATAATTAAAAAAACTGTTTATTTAAAAATGAACGTATAAATATTATTTTTATTTATTTATTTTTAAAATATAAGTAACTTATTTATATTTGCTATTTAAGTAATTTTTTTATTGAAATAGTGGTATATATATTATTACACTAATAGTATTAAATATTTATATATTATTACACTAACAGTACAATGCCATAGGGTATATGTTCGATTATCCTGGCTGCAAGACATTTATCGTAGCAAATGTGACGTAAGACAGTGGACTGTAGCAGCTCGAGCATATTTGTTGCATCTGATAAGTTGTTCACTTTTTGCTAACAAGAGTGCCACATGCGTGCATGTGATATTCTTGGATGCATTTCGTGACCTCACCCATACTGGAAGCTACGCATGGGTAGTTGCTACATTGATCCATATGTATGAGAATTTGAATGATGCGTCAAAGAGCAGCGCCAGACAACTTGTAAAATATATCACACTATTACATGTATTTATAATTTATTTTAAATTTAATTTTTAGTTTTGCAGTTTATATTGAGAATTGTTATGATTTTTTTTGTTTTTAAAATATGTGCAGTGTTGGATCTACGAGCACTTTCATTATGTTGCTTCTTCTATTGCTGCCAAAGATTATCATGAGAGGAAACCATTTGCCTGCTATTGGAAGTCTAGGAAGGCATTATCAGTATCGATGTAACATAAGCGTTTGGGTAGATTGACATCTGATGTTATGTGTTGGATTCCTTATGGTGACCACCGTGCATTTAGAGAATTTGAGCTCATCTCTTTATTTTTCAGACATATATGATGGGGTCCATCTATTATCATATACCGACCAGAGAGAGTTGTACTACAGTTTGGGTATGTGCAGACCATTCCTCCACACCCTGTTGCTCCTTCTCTATGTATAGAAGATATTGATGATAGATGGATTCAGTTTTCTAAATACCTTGCATCGGTGGGTCAGATATGTGTTGCTCTTGGACAGTGTGCAGCAGACTACATGAAGTGATTCTACATGATATCTTATCCCTTCATGAGTCCATCACTTCCTAGGGATCCTCCTAGACATCCACATGTAGTGCACAATGACACATTTGTTGAACTAGATCTTCCTCAGCAGTCGATGGCGGCAGCAGCTATGGACGAAGCACCTGTTGATGTAGAGCAGCCTCGACATGCAGTGGTAAAATATATTTTTAATTGTCATTGTTACTCATTTTATCTAAACATGCATTAACCCTAAACTTTTTTTATTTTTTTTAATGTCCTAGGAGGCTTGCTAAGCAATAGCTGAAAGGTTGGAAAGGTTGTTCAACCTAAGCATAGTGATTGAAGGAACAGAAGCATACATTGCCACCGAAGAATGTCTAAGGATCGCAAGAGGTGTGATTGTGTAGCGGAATGTCTACGTTCGATCGAGACGAAGGTGGCGTATGGAAGACGCATGAAGACTTTTGCAATTTTTTAGGTTTAAAATGAGTTATGTATGCAATATGACTTAACTGTTTATTATTTAATGTTATTTGATAAGCTTTTTAATTATTTTTGTTTAAATTGTATGTGAATTTAAAAGTAATCACCAATTTACATTATTATGTTAAACCTTTAATAACCCTAATTAGTCACGTAACCCTAAATCCTAAGTATTGAATTAATCATAAACCCTAATTGATGAGGAAATAATAAACCCTAATTAGTGCACCCTGAGTAGTAAGCTAACCCTAAATCCTAATTAGTTAAGCAATCCTAACCCCTACCTAATAACATAACCCAAACCCTCATTAATCAAGTAACCATGTAATATATTAAAAATGCTAATATTTTTGTACTTAATTGTAATTCAGAAAATTATAAGCACTAAAAAATCAAGTTTAAAATAAAAGCGACTCAAATAAATTATAAGTCTAAATTATTTTAAAATAAATATCACTTCCAAACTATATAAACAAAAACTTACAAATGAATTATGAAACTATACCTATTTAAAAATATTTTAGATAATAATACTAATTATATTTAAATAAACAATAAAAAAATTAAAAATACTAAAAAAATACTTATGGATTGACAATCCGTAAGTAACATACGAATTGTCAATCCGTAAGTTACATACGGATTGGTAATTTGTAAGTTATATAAAATTTACGGATTATCAATCCCTAAAATTTATATAACTTACGGATTATCAATCTATAAATTGTATGCACACAAAAAAAAATCTAGATCCAACAGAAGTTGCAGCTTACCTTTGCCGTTAATAGCCGCATCGATCACCACCACTTGTCGACATACCACCGTAACACTTGTCGCTCGACCAAAGCAGATACAAATGACCTCTCCTCTCACGAGAATGAATGAAAACACAGAAAAAATAGAATGAAAGAGTGAAGAACGTAAAAGGAAAAAGAAGAAATAACAAGGGTATTTCCAAAATATTAAATAATTGATGGATGCACAAGCAGAATGCTAAGTGCACGAAGCAAAAGCCTCTTATAAATAAGGCTTAGGTCCAATTTTATGGTGACACATTTTTGCCCACATGTCATATTAATAAAAAATTAGAAGTGTCGACTAAGATCAATTATTAAGAATCAATTCTCAACATATATTTGTAAATAGTACATCACAACTTGACTCAGACCAAACTTACTACATTGTTATACTAAGACTTGGAGCTCAAGCTAGGGAATCCAACACACCTCAAAATAGACGCTCAAATTAGAATCAAAGTTCTGAGAAAAATGTTGCAGTTTAGCAAAGCAAAACAAAACTCTACTCTAAAAAACAACTTTTAAGAGTTCAATTCCTGTTCAGGGTAAATTAAGTGATTTGGTATAAATAATTAATTTGTTAAGTTAAGGTTGAATTGTTCACGTATTATTCAAATTTGATTATTGACAAATAATTTTTTATTAAATTTTATTTATCTCTTAACCAAATTCTGAATAGTCAAGATTTATTTTTTCTAATGAATCGATGGGTTAAGATAATAAAAAATCTTATTCATTGTCATTGTCAGTGTAACAAATCTGACTTTTAACATAATTATAATAAAATTTATTACACATGACAATTTGTGATTAAATAATAATATAAAAAAAAATATACTGTCAATGTATACGATTTATTTAGATTTTAATTCTTCCATGCAAATCTTTTGATAATCTTACCACTTAATAAAAAAATTACATATATTTTGAAAGACATTCTGTAAAAGAAAGAGTGGAAAGAAAATAAGAAAGTGCAGTAAAATGCCGTGTAAGATGAAATTGTAAATCGCTTGTGAGCATGGTCCCTTGATTATCAACCGTCAAATGTATGAAACTATGTAATGGTGAGGATGAATCTAGTTTAACTTGTATAACTTGTTACGATGATAATTGTGTGAAATTGCAAAATAATTCTTGGCATTAAAAGCTACGACTGTTCACGACTCACATCAGTTCAGTTTTTCATCAAAAAATTCACCTGGGCCAAACTTATAAAATGGGTGATTCCGTTTGGTTCAATTTTGGTTTAAAGTAAAATTTAAATAAAACCAACCTGATTTTGTGGTTTGGTTTAGTTTGATTTTTGTGATTTTTATTAAAATATTATTTCATTAAAATTTATATATTTTCTTTTTATTTTTTAAATTAAATTACATAAAAAATTACTAATAATAACAATTTGCAAATCTTATATTGATTTAACAAAAGATGAAAAAAGTGATTATATTGATGAAGCTAACAATAGTGATGATGATTATTAGTAACTTTCTTTTTTAATCATATATTATATATTATGTTTGTTGCTTGTTATAATAATTGTTATTGTGAAGGTTATACTTTCGTTTCTTGACATTTATTTTAAATAAAAAATTCTACGAATACAATCAAATTTAAATTTTTGATGTGTATTTTTAGTTTGATAGAAATAAAAGATGAAAAATTTGATCTAATAGGCTAATATTAGAAGGTAAGTAGTACTCAAATCCACCCGGAAGGTGATTGGTAGAGTAATGGATTTAAGGAAAGGAAAGAAGAAGGAAACTAGATGGTTAAGATTTTATTCTAATAATATTTTAGTGATCTATTTTTTGGCATATGATGAAAGTTGATTGTCCATAATTTGTTGTTAGTGGTGTAATAACATAATATTAAACAAAACTACCCATAAAATAAAAAAAAATATTTTATTCTAATAATATTTTAAGGTCATTGAAAAATTAATATATGTGCTTTAAAATTTCAATAAATAATTTAAAGTTATTTTAGAACAAAAATTTAAAGGTGAATAATAATTAATATAGAGAAAAATAATGAACTTTGAATAAATTATATGATAACCAATATATAATTGAAAGATTTTAATATTTTAATTTCTTTTCACATATCATAAGTATTTTTAATTACTTATCTAAAATCTTAACACACCATGCATTGTACTATGTTGATAGATATATTTGTTCATGACTAGTAATTAACTTTAAAATTTACATGTACAAGATAACTAATATTTCATTGATTACATTATATTATTTATATTTGTACCATTATATTTTTTTTATTATTTATATGCTCTTATTAATACTTTCTTATTTATGTTTTCTTATTTATATTTTATTATTTATTTTTTATTCTTTATATTTTATTATTATTATTTATAAATAATAAAATATAATTAAAAAATGAATAAGAATATATAACTAAAAAATATAAATAATAAAATACTATTAAGGCAATATTAACAATACAATATGTAAATTTATACATAAATAGAATGTAAATAAATTAATTGTCACTTAATTTATAATAAATAAAGGTGCCTTAGTGGTTTGATTTGTTTCTTATTGAGAGGGTCCAGGTTCAACTCTTCTTTGTGCTTATGACAAACTCATTTTTTTTCTTTTTACCATGAATACCTTAATAATGTTGGACTAGAATGTGCATTAGTGGCCATTCTAAAATATGAAAGTAAAATATGTAGATATTAGTGGTAAGACTTTTGTGACAAATATGTGATTCATTTTGGTTCAATTTTTGTTTAAAATAAAATTCAAACCAAACCAACCAATATTTTATGGTTTGATTCAGTTTGATTTTTGTGATTTTTACTAAAATATTATTTCATTAAAATTTATATACTTTCTTTTCATCTTTTAAATTAAATTACATAAAAAAATTGCTAATAACAATATGCAAATCTTATTAATATGTTAAACCTTTTAAAATAAAAAAATTTGTCAAATTTTCATCCACTTTAAACTAAACATATCTTTAAAGAGTTGTCTGGAAAAGAAAGTGACATACATTGTATAAGTTTTATATACATAACACTATAAAATACTATAAAACTCAAGTAGTATACACATATAATGCATAGCATTGAAGTAATAGAAGTGTTAATACAAGTGTTGAGGTTTGATTCGATTTCAAAAACACAAACGACAAACTGAACCAAATTGATTTGATGAAAAGAATATCCAAACAAATCCAAAAAGAATTGGTTTGGTTCAGTTTTCGATTTTTTGAGTGCTTCTCGATTTTTATTTTGAATCGGTATAGATTTGAGCACCCTATTAAAAACATATGTATAGCATTTTTTGCATGAAAATCCCAACGAATTGAGCCATTGTGCAAAACTAGATTAGCAGCGGCCAACAACTTTCTCATCTTAGAATAGAGAACCCAAACAGCAAACAATTCATGATCTTGTTTCATCTTCCTCCCCCTCTATTAACTAATGGATGTAACTCAGTTGATAACACACATTGAATTTGTAAGAAAGACCTAAGTTTTATCATCGCACAATACATTCTTAAGGAGAGACAGAGCTTTAAGTGTAATTAACTCCCACCGAGGATTAGTTCCAAAACAGCTTTAAGTGTGACTAACCCCCATTGAGGGTTAGTCCCAAAATTGATCCAAAGGACAGAAACTTATGAAAATACCTTGGGTATCACTGAAAAGTCTAAGGCCCTAATTATAGTGGTAATAAAAAATCTTCCTACCCCTCTACTGCAACCAATTGGAATAATCCCCACGCCTGCACTCCTAACTGCCATTCAACAAGACCTCATTAGGAGTTTTGATGGGGACGATGATGGCAAAGATGGTGAATGCATAAAGATAGAGCATGCCGACTCATGTTGTGCCCATGAAGCTCACAAGTTTGTCCAACACAAGGAACAAACCAAGAACAATGGTGAATCTCTCCAACATTTCTCACATTGTGCTTAGATATAAAAAGATAACTAGTTTTATAGTTGAACTGGCAAATTGGTAAAGACTTTTCACCAAGGCAAATTGGTTAGGGGTACTTCGTGTCGAATAAGATCAGACATCAAAAAGCGAAAAGAAGAAAAAATGTAAGAAAATGCAAGCTTTCTATACAAGACAAAGCACGAGTAAAACAGCACAACTTAACAAGGATTGCCAATTTTGAGTTTCTCTAAATTGTTTCAGCAAAATAAGAAAAAAGCCGAGGATCTAGTAGAGCATGGCCAAAAATGCTGACTTGGCTGTGATCGAATGTGGAGTCCCAATTAAATACTCTGTCCAACTTGTCGTTTAAAATTATTGTGGCAATTGATGTTTCATCACAATCCTTAATATTGCAGAAAATTACAATTGACGCAGCCACAGTCGCAATAGTAGAAAGCCCAAAAACCTTAATATTGCAGCTATAATTACAGTTGCAAACCCTTTTCTAAAACCATGGTTCCAGCTAGGGCTAGAGGTCGAATCACATCGAATTCATCTCAGAATATTTACAATATGGATCACTTGACAATTTTTCATAATATTGACGATTATAAATAAAAGGCTTAATTATAAAAATAGTTCTCCTATTTATTCCACCTCACTAAATTGATCCTCCTGTAATATAATTCAATTCACCAATTAAGTCGCTTGTTTTTTCCCAATCTGACTACTAGAGTCCTCAATCTCAAAATTGAACGTTAACTGTTAATGAATAACGTTGACTACCACATATCATAACAGGATTATGACACGTGATAGTCAACGTCTAATATGATCATGGCACGTGACAGTTAATGTTATACATTAACATGTCACAATAGGATTATGACACGTAATTGCCAATGTCTATTTTCTGGGTTAAAGAAACAAATAGTCAAATTGAAAAAAAAAAAAAAACTCAATTGGTAAATTAAATTATAAAAAAAACCGATTTAGTGAGTTGGGATAAATAGAAGGATTATTTTTACAATTAAGCCTAAATAAAATTAGACTAAAATACACTAAAAAATAACCTTACATATTATTGTAGGTCACACAAAGTCCATCGTGATACTTGTTTCTACCAAATCCATCTTAGAATTCATCATTTTACAACGTTTGGTACAGTAGTATAAAAAAATTGCGAAGAGAAAAAAATCATGTGGACAAATGAAACAGGAATTTAGTGCTGTTAAAAAGTAAAATTTACTTGGTACTAAAATTAAGTGATTAAACCTTCTTTACTGATAAAATCTGACTTATTTTTAGAGGATTACGATAACTATCAAAAATATGTTACAATCCCTGTCATAACTGCAACTCAAACTAGAAGACACACTAACTAGGTTTCTTGAGTTCTTCATTACTAGTCAGCAGCAACAATGGCCTCTGGTATTACACAATTAAATTGCTCTCAAAACCTAACGAATATAACATCAAGGAGAAAATGCAACTGTCACCATACACTTATAATAAATGGAACTAATATATTACTAATTTATAGAGGAATATAAGTCAAAACGCAATCAATGCAGAAAGACAATTGAATATAAAAACCTATTTTCCTTGGCCTCCCCACGAATTCATTACCAAATTACACATCTTATTTTGGTAAAGACATCCTTAAAGAAAGTACATGGAACAAGCAACTCAAGGGTTTCTGCATTTACAATTAACAACTTCAGCCCCTTCAAAACTAATGACGAAATATTCTGTTAATCTAAACTTCTTCTACGTCCATGTATACTAAAAAATTGTACACAAAATTTGCAAATTAAAATGATGCTGCTGCTACAAACAACAGAATAGATGAAGATGAAGATTGAATAAAATTACTTAAGCGGGCAGTATGACCAAAAAACCTCATAATCAAGGTCCATACATATTTATGGGAATTTCATAACTTACTGTTTTACAGATGGCAAAGCTTTAGCAGAAACCTCGGTGCAAGGGAGATAGTAACCAGCTTTTCATCTCAGAAGGGAAGCTAAGCTTCATGTTCATGAAAATAAATCAGATATTTGAATGGCAGAGCTCAGGAACTTCCTTCTCAGAATCTAAGCAAAGCCAATCTTATGCACCACAGGGCCCAGAGGAAAATTATATACAGTAGCCATCCATCTGATGAGGGGGAAAGATTATCAATGCTGTTCAGTCTTCAGAAATACATGACTAGGAAATTACACAACTGCAGATGCTGTTCTGCGAAGATCGGGTACTCCATTCCCATATTTTGCACTAAATGTTGAACTTCTCAAGCTGCCATGTCTTACAGGTCTTGGCCGATATAGACACAAAAGCATTTCCTCCAGCTTCTGCACTGTGTACTTTGCATATTTTGTAGAGCTAGCATCTTGCTCAACCAAAGGACCATAATTCTGCATGTAACTGCGGTAAACAGGCACCACCGCTTGCACTATAAGCTGGCATGTCTTCTCCCTCAGATCTCGTTCTGGCATGATCCAACTTGTCTGCTTCGCATACATCTCATCGAAAACTTCATTGAACTTCTTCAACCTTTTCTTGACCAGGTCACGGGCAGTGGCACGCCCTCCCGAGAAAAGAATCAACCCTTCCCTACTCAAATGTCCAGGAAGCTTTCCCCAACTGTCCCTCAAGAAGATGGTAGAGTAATAGTCCTTATACTGTTCATGCTCCCTTAACCAAGAATCCCCCAAGAGCTCCCCAAGTTTTGTCCCCTTCAAATGCTTGCACAGATGCCAGTGATTGTTCATAGCAAAAAAGTTGGACAGTATAGGATCATCATAAGCCTTGATCCAAGTCTCCACATTCTGTTCAACAGCCTTCACTATGTTCAAAATCTCGTTGACAAGGAGTTTCTCCTGAAAGCTTTGGCGCTTCCAACTTCTGTGAATGATCAGGACCTGAGTCAGTATTGGTTTATAGTCATCCCCAAGGAGCTTGTTACAGTAATCAGTGATAAAGCTCACCAATCTCGGCACATTACCATCCATTGGGGGTGGATTCGGCCTTTGCAACTCCACCTGAACCAAAAGCTCCCAAAAAATCTCCGCAGCCCCATCAATCACGCTCTTAATAAGATCCCTTGTCAAATTCTGTATCTCAACACACGGCGCACCACCAAAAAGCCGGTTGAAATCCAGCCTCAACTTATTCAACGACGCGAAAATATCCAACAACTTCAAAAGCTTAATAGGGTCCTTCTTACTCTCCGTGACCGTCTTCCCAAACTGAAGAAAAGCGAGTATACCAGCCTGTGCAGCAATCTTTGAAAAGCAACCCATCCACACATCCAACCCAATCCTCTCAAACACATCATTGCAAAGCTTATACTCGGCCTCAAACAAGTGCTTCACTGCGAACTCCAAATGCTTCCCCCACTGAGCAATATACCCCTCAATGCTCTGCACATCATTAAACTCCGACAAAGAAATCTCAAGGTAATCCAAATTCAGCGCCTGCAAACTCGCCCTCACATTCGAACTCCTCACCTCAACATAAATCCCCACACACCTATCCAGCCTGTCATTGGCAATCAACCTCCCGAGAATCGCCTGCAGCTTGTGAACAACCGACACCGGCAATGGTGATGGCGCAATGCACGCCTGATCCCCGCTCGCGGACGCCATAGGCAACGGCACACTATTCTCACTCAACAGCAACCTAAACTCATCCTCCAATTTACCCAATGCAGCATCCAGCAACCCTCCATCAAGCTCCCCGTGCTGCGACTCGCGAAGATTCTTCAACTCCTTCTTCAAATTCGCAAGATAAACCTTATCAGCAACAGAATTGTCCTCCAAATACTCAACTATATCTTCCAACCACTGTATGGCCAGCCCACAATTGTCTCCCAGGAACCTCAGAGCCTCCTGGAGGCGCTTCAGCACCGACAAGTATCCGGCCAGGTCGGTCCGGGGATCCGACAGGAGTGACTTTTCGAGGCCGTGGACGGCGTCGAAAACCTTGAGCACCGCTGCAGCGGGGCCCACCGCACGGTTGATGTGGCCGCCGACCGCCGCGAGGGCGTCCTTCTCGGCGCGAATCGGCCGCACTGCCGATCCCAGCGACGGAAGCCTCACCCTAATTTCATCTAACCTCGGCCCCGCCTTCTCTAATGCTAAACCTACCGATTTTGATTTCTCTAAGCTTATCTTCAATGATTTCTTGGCTCTAATCAAATTCTCTATTCTAGAAGCTTCCATTGCCGTGTGATAAGTGATTCCAAATCGGTGTGGTGTTTTTTTTTCTCTTTACCTCGGAATCATCGAAAAGTCGTGTTTGGATGAACTTGAGAAAAATTGAAGTTGTAAAACGCTTCAGGAAAGTAAAACTAGAAGACCCGGAGTTAGAAATTGAAGGAATAGAGAGATAGAGTAAAAGGGTTTTGTGAAGAGAGAGAGAACTCACTCGAGGAAAATAAGGAGAAAGTTGGGGTTGTCGGAGGCGTGAAGAGAACAAACGAGTGGACTCAGCGAGTTGGAACGAGAAATAAAGGATGTGAGAATCTGAATCTGTGGTTTCAATGAGAGAGAAAACCCTAACGAAGAAGAAAATAGTGAATGAAGAGTGTATGAAGTGAGAGAGAGAGAGAGAGAGAAAAAGAAGGAGGAACTTTTTGGGGTGTGTGGCAAAGTGCATGACAGAAGGCAAAAATGCTCGTTACTGTAACTTTTGCTGTTTCTGTGTATCAGTTTAATTATTCTTCTCTCTCTCTTATTTATTTGAACGTGTTTGAATTTTCTTTTGCTTCTGTTTTTTGTCTATCTTTTTCTCAGCTCTACACTATTAGTATCTTTTTATGCCCTTTCCCTCGATTAGATTGGTAACTTTTTTTTAGTGTGTAAAAAAAAACTTTTTTTAGGAACTTAGCTAGGTTAGAACTATCATGAAAGGGGCTTAGCTCAGCTTATGTTAGTTATTATTGTGTGATTGAAAATGTTAATTGATCTTATTGGTAATTTTTTGAGTTTATAAATGTGAAAATAGAGAATTAGTAACTTCTAGTGTGTGACAGAATATTGATTCCGCTAATGTATAGTATATACTATTCTTTCCTTTTATTATAATTATCATGTAAAAAAATTGTTTTAAAATAATTATTATTTTAATTTTTAATGTAATATTAATATTTTTATTTTTATTTTTTATAATATTAATAATGAACAATAAAATATATTATTAAATTAATAATTATATAAGATTAATTTTGTAAAATTATTATTTTCTTTTATTTATTTAGTATTTTTTTTGTTAATATTCTAAAACAACCTAATGGGTGAGTTTGATTCTATGGAAGAAAAAAAAAAGAGAATTGAAAAAAAACATATAAAAACTAAATCAGAGAAAAAAATTGTGAAATTCACGCATAATTTTAAAATTTTCTTTCTTTTTTCATATTTCTTTCCGATCAAACATATATTTAATAGTTAATGATACTCATGTCATTCATAATCATATCTGTCCTTTGGTAAGAAGCTTAGTTGTCGTCATTAATCCCATTAACGGTGCGAAGGCGGTGGGGGCATAATAATCATGCTAATCTGCCAATCAAACACATGATTGTTCAATCGAAATTCAATAAAGAGATTAGATTTAGAGTATTTGATTTTCGAGTATGCAATAGCAATATCTAAAAAGTACGATCAATTAATTAATTTCTTTTATTGGCATCACTTATAAGTTAATTATTAAAAAAAATATTACACATTATAGTTTATAATTAAGTGATGGTATAAAATTCTTTAAGTTATTAACACATAAATAATTTATTCTTAATTTTAATTTATTTGTTATCATGAATGTTAAGTATTTGTTAAATTTATAATTATTAATGTTTATCAAGAACATGAGTGAGTTGGTTAAGAGTCAAATTTGGGTACTAATTTTACTATTTCCAATAAGATAAGATATGGGTTAAAAAAGTGCGTTAAAATACAATATTCATTCTCATCTAAATATAAGGAAAAAAAATTGATTAACATTAACTAAAAAAATTTATTTAATCACGTTTGTATTAATTTTAATTAAAAAATAAATTATTTTTTAATTTGTTCTTAATTAAAACTTGATATTAAAAATAATATAATTATATAAGATAAAGTTAATTGAATTTTTCATATTTAAAATCAAGAATTTTTTTAAAAAAAAAAATTGAGATCGAGTAGTATAAATATTTTAACAAAATAGTCAATGCATGAATTATTACAAAAAAAAATTAAAGTTTAAATGTTGTGATTGTGACCGCCACTTTTTCGTGATTTGATTAGATAAAACAAAAATGGTAATATAATTTTGGGTAAATAGTCATTTTGGTCCTTGAAAGTGTAACTTGCTGTCAATTTGGTCCCTGAATCGAGATAAATTGCAAAATAGTCCCTGAAAGTGTAATCTGTTAGTCACGTTAGTCCCTGCCGTGAATGAAGTAGTTAACGCCGTCAGTTATCGCTGATGTGGCTCGTTAAGTGCCACACAGACATGATTATGTGGATTTTTTATTTTTAATTTCGTTTATTTTAATGAAATGAGGGACCAAAACGAAAGTAAAAAACCCTCATATATCCTCCTCTTCTTCTTCTTCTTCTTTAACATAACCCTTAAACAGAACCTATGCCCTCTTCTCCTCCTCCTCCATATTTGCACTTCTAATCATCTCAATAGACCTCAAAAATCGCACCATTTTGTTCTCTCTTACTATCAACAATGTCGCAGAGGAGCAATGCATCATCATTTCGAACAAGAGTTTCATCACAAGTTGTTCTTTTTTGTGGTTGTGGTAGAAGGGTTGTTAGGCGTGTTGCTGGAACAAATATTAACAGAGGAAGGGCATTTTTCACTTGTTCAATTAATAAGGTATGTCTATTTCACATTTATTGATTTAGGGTTTTGATTTCACATTGGGGGTTTTGATTTCACATTGGGGGTTTTAGGGTTTCTATTTGAGGCTTTTCAGGATGAAGTTGGATATTGTGGGTACTTTATTTGGGTTGATCAATTGATTGAAGCACTTGGAGTTGATGATTCACTTGGGACATTTTCCATGGAACAAAGAAGACAATTTGGAAGAGAGGAAGATAAGACAATGTGGAAGGCTCAAGTTAACTCAAAGCTTGATTGTATGGGGATTGAAATGAAGATGTTTAGAACAATTGTCTATGGAATGTTCTTAATCCAATTGTTGTCAATGGTGGTGTTTGTATGTATTCACAAGTACTAGGAATATATATATTAAGTGTAATGATGTAATTTGAGTCTTGGTGTGTTCATGTTGTTATCTACTTGAATGCTTTTAATCAATTTGATGTAATGTTAATCTAAGGAATGTTATTTTGTTGTCTTAGTATGTTCATTTTGTTGCAAAATTGCATAAGATTCAGTTCTGCATAAGGGCATAATCTGTCAAAAAACAATGCTGCATAACTGTATAATTGGTTCCAGAAAATCAATGTGTAACTGTCATTTTAGTCCCTGAAAGATATATGTTTATATTGTTTTAGTCCCTGTAAGTTGTCACTAAACGTGGCATGTCTGTGTGGCACTAAACTTGCCACATCAGCGAAAACTGACGACGTTAACTACTCCATTCACGGCAGGGACTAACGTGACTAACAGATTGCACTTTCAGGGACTATTTTGCAATTTATCTCGATTCAGGGACCAAATTGACAGCGAGTTACACTTTCAGGAATCAAAATGACTATTTTTATAACGGTGACGTGGAAGCATTAAAATCGAAATTATTATTATTTAATTAAATAGTATTAAACTAATAGATAAACTTGACTGCCATATACTCATAAACCATTATAAATTTTTTTATGATTCAAGAATATACCATTAGATTGAAAAGAAAAATTAGTGTTAAATTTAAAATCTAAACTAAATATATCATGCTTGAAATTTTTTATTGCAATATAAAAACGATAAAAAAAAAGAAGAAAAAAAGTAATATTCACTAAATCAGGCCTCAAAAACTGAAAAGTACTTATATACTTTAATTAAGATTTATTAGATCTTTTCCGATAAAAAAATACTTAATAAGGTTTTAAGGATAAAAAATTATCTTTTATTTTGAAAAAGTCTAATTAATATTGTGGGTTTCTTATGTTTTATAAGGAGCGTCTTATATAAGTAATTCATTTCCAAAGTTTATTAAAAATAAAAAAAATAATTTAATATGTTTTAAGATATCGAAGTGAATATCTTAGAGCATATTAAATTATTTTTTTATTGTTAACAAACTTTAAAAGATGGATTAAGAAATCCACAATATTAACTAGATTTATTCTAATCAAAAAATATTTTTTTTATCCTAAACAATTCATTAAGCATTTTATATTGAAAATAGTCTTATAAGCTTTGGAATCCACGTCAGAAAAGTGACCATTTCTATACACGTCAATACATCGTACAGCAATTGTATTTGCGTGTATATTGCTTATATTATAATTAATTAATTAATTAATTAAAGAGCCAACTAAGTAGAGCTTTAAATTACGATAAAAAAAAGTCACTTTTTTGTGCTTTTAATTAGCAGATAACTTGAGGGCTAAGAAAAAAACACCGGTTTGTTTATTTCAATCCAATTTTTAGAATATTTAATAAAAACAGTGAAAACTATAAAGTGAAGTATAAATAAGAGATGTTACTATATGCGCTAATAATTTCATATTATTAGAACCCGACAGCCTAATTATAAAATAACTTTTTTTTTTTAAAAAAAAAGGTGTATGATGACATGATTTAATTAACCATTGTCTTTTCAATTTGTCCAATCCATGAAATAACAACAATGGTATTATCGTACAAATAATTTTTTGACACAAAATTATAACGATTTATATTTCTTAATTAAATGATTTAGGGTTTAATTTTTTATTAATTTTTAAATATAAAATAAATCATATTAAAAAAAATTATTTTGTATGTGTTTATTGTCTCCTCCTAAGATTAATCATTACGTAAAAATTACTTAAGAAGAAGAAGTTGTTAATTAATTAATCCTCGGGGAATTTTCTGACATGTGAACTTCGACAACAAGTTTTGACTTTTTTTCTTTCTTTTCTTTGCTTCTTTTTGCTAAACTCGTTTATTATTTAGTGATGGAAATGCCTCAGGTCAAAAGGGTAGGGAGTTGCAGAAAAGTAGTAGGTACTGTTCATATAGAAGCTTTTGATGGAGAAAGTAACACGTTAAACATTAAGAAACTTATTAAATAAAAGTATTGTAAAAGTGGGAAAGAAGAAAAAGAGGAAAATTTACTTGGGATTACGTGTGCAAACTAGGCCCATATAAGAGAATTTGGGCTGTTTTTGTTCATAAGAAGCACAATGAGGGTTTTCCTTTGAGTACTCACCAAAATTATTCGTGCACTCAACATTTTTAATGAAGTGGTGAAAATGGCCTTCACTTAAAATTTTAAAAATTTGTCTCTCTTCCTCTCCCTCTTCCTCATGCGTTCTACTACTGTCCATCTTCTTCTTTTTTACCTTTTGCATTTTGCTTCCTCGCGCCGTCAAGAGGTTGTCGCTCGTCCCTCCATCTACACCGCGCCACCAGTAGGTGCCCCTGTCATCGACATCGGCTTCGCCATCGTCTCTGTTGTAAGTCATTCGTCTCTGCCCTCTACTTGTTTCGCATTTGGCGCTGGATTGGAAATTTCTATAACTCATACGGATTGGTAATCCATGGGCAATGGGCAGTAGCTACACCTGTTGCTGAGGATGTTGAGCATGTGGATCATGCAGCTGACAAGGTCCATGACCAACATCAAGAGGCAGTTGCTGATGATGTAGTTGCTGATGCCCAGGGTTTCTAGGCAGGCCCCACGATACATCAATTTTGATGGATTATGTTCATCATGTGGCAGCCACAATTTGTAATGAAGATGCATTTATTTTTTAAAATATATAATATTTTCATAACTATTTTTTATTCAAGTTGAAATGATTTAAATTTTTTATTTTCAAGAACGTCCTGAGTTGAAGTTGTCCTCCCATGGAAGGAAGGTAGAGAAATTTGGAAGGTCTGCTCCAAAGATTGAAGGCATAGTGGCTACCACAGGATTAAGTCTTCTGATTGCATGTTCCTTGGATGGTGACAGGGGACTTATATCTGCTTTTTTAGAGAGGTGGCATAAGGAAACCAGTAGTTTCCATCTTCCAGTAGGAGAGGTCACTATCACCCTTGATGATGTGGCATTGTTGCTATATCTGCCCATTATAGGCGCCTTCCATAGCTTTGAGGCTCTTCATGTAGACCAAGTCATGGACTTGTTAGTTGACTTGGTTGAAGTCAGTTCACAAGAAGCAAGAGATGAGACATTTCAATTCCATGGGGCATATGTTTGGCTATCCTAGCTGCGAGACATTTATCATAGCAAATGTGACGTAGGACAGTGGATCGTAGCAGCTCGAGCATATCTTTTGCATCTAGTAGGTTACACACTCTTTGCTAACAAGAGTGTCACACACGCACATGTGGTATTCTCTGATGCATTTCGTGACCTCAGCCAAACTGGAAGCTATGCCTGGGGAGTTGCTACACTGGTCCATATGTATGGGAATTTGAATGATACGTCAAAGAGAATCATTAGACAACTTGCAGGATATATCCCACTTTTTTACAGGTATTTATAATTGATTTTAAATTTAATTTTTAGTTTTGTAGTTTATATTGAGTATTGTTTTGAATTTTTTTTGTTTTTTTAAATATGTGCAGTGTTGGATCTACGAGCATTTTCCTACTGTTGATTCTTCTATTGTTGTTGAAGATTATCATGAGAGGAAACCACATGCTTACCGTTGCAAGTCTGAGAAGGCATTACC
This sequence comes from Glycine max, assembly GCF_000004515.6. NCBI lineage: Eukaryota > Viridiplantae > Streptophyta > Magnoliopsida > Fabales > Fabaceae > Glycine > Glycine max. The sequence continues at coordinate 31,066,413 of NC_038253.2, read as the reverse complement.
AATGTCGACGTATTGTAAGCGATTGGATAGATTGACATCTGATGTTGTGTGTTGGATCCCTTATGATGACCATCGTGCATTCAAAGAATTTGAGTTGATCTCATTATTTTGCGAATAAATTAGATGGGGTTCATCTATTGTCATACACGACCAGAGAAGGTTGTGCGGCAGTTTGGTTATGTGCTGACCATTCCTCCTACCTTTGCTGCCTGATTTTTATCTATAGAGGAGATTGACGATAGATGAATGCACTTCTCTGAATACCTTGCACCGGTGGGTCAGATTTGTCTTGCTCCTAGACAGTGTGCAGCAGACTACATGGAATGGTTCTACATGATATCCCATCCTTTCATGAGTCTGACACAACTTGGGAATCCTCTTAGACATCCACATATGGTGCAAGATGATACATTTATTGAACTAGATCCTCCTCAGTAGTCGGTCATCGCACCGGCTATGCCAGAACCAACTATAGCTGCACCTGCTGATGTAGACATGCCTCGACATGCACTGGTATAATATATTTTGAATTCTCAATGTTAGTCATTTTATGAGTCATGCATTAAATATTTACTTTTTACCTTGTTGTCAATGTTGTAAGAGGTTTGCCATACAATAGCATAAAGGTTGGAACACTTGATCAACATGAGGGTAGTCATCGAAGGAACTGAAGCATATACTATGATTGAGGAGTGCCTAAGGATCGTCAGGGGCGTGACTAAACAATGCTTATTATTTAGTATTATTTGATAAGCTTTTTATTTATTTTCGTTTATGTAGTATGTGAATATTAAATGTTTGACATAAGCATATTATTATGTTAAACCTTAAACCAAATTGTTTAATCCCTGAACCCTAACTACATAATTCGCCAACACTGAAACCCTAAACCCTAATTCAATTTAATTAGTCAAATAACCCTAAATAAAAACCCTAAAAAATAAATAATTATATACCATTTCATGTTTTTTTCTTCCAATATGATTATTTGCACAGTTGATAATTAAGTAAAATAAATAATTATATGAACGTCCAATGAAACACGCGTTAATTATCATATTACATGACAACCCCATAAGTATGTCACAACTATGTACGTTACAAATATGGGCTTAACAGTAACTAAATGTTCAATCTTCCGCTAAATCAACAAAGTCTATTTTCAACCTCGACAAATTTGTATACTGCTGCATTCTACTGATATATGGTGTAGGCCACTGTTTTGCCTGATGATGACAATATGTAGACCACAACAAAGTTACTCGCGGTAAGGGACAATGGTCTCTTAAAAATACCTGTTACATAGGGACATACATATTAAAATTATCATAACATATTTTTTTACATAAATTACACAAACAAGATGATCATGCTTTTACCTGAACAAAATGATTGTCATACACATGACTGATATATATAACGCGATGCACAGAACAATCTGTTAGTGTTTAACTTCTAAGAAGAAAAAATGACATGCTTTGTTGGAGAGAAAGAGAAACAAAGGATGACATGATACCTTGATGCAATCATATATCCCATGTCGGTTATATTCATCCACTTATCCATGGTAACCTGCATGTAACAGTTATAATTACATTTATTTAAAGACAATTTAATCCATCAAATAAGCAAATGGTTGCAAACTAAAGACTACGAATCTTCACCCATACCTAATAAGACAGCAATTGCACAATATCCACAGTTACTGTCAGCTTTGACATCAACAATGTTTTCAATGGAATCATGAATGGATGGATGAAATTGATCCAACATTAGCAGGATCCTTCTTGGCTTTTGTTAGTCGTCATTTACGACTAACTTTTGTGTTGAAAAGCATTATAAAATTTATGTCTTTTCGCCAATTTATAGTTCTTTTTGTAGGTTTGTACATATTTTTAGGTTTAGTTTGATTTTTATGCAGAGATATTCCCTTCAATGTGAATTAATGAGTTTTCAACTTCAATTTCAGGTAAAAAGATAAAGAATAAGAAGGTTGTTGTGGCTAGTGTCTCGCTAAGCGAGGGTTGTGCGCTTAGCGAGAATCATCCGCTAAGAGAGGCATTCAGCCCGCTTAGCGAGTTGGGAGAATCTGGAGGAGAATCTGCGTGCTCAGCGCGTCATCAGCTTGCTCAGCGAGTCGTTTGTCTTCTCTATCGCTCAGCGAAAAATCACTTACTCGTGCTTAGCGCGAAAATGGCGCTAAGCGAGCCTTCAAGGTCAAAAGGCCGTTAAAAGCTAGAGTTGGCGAAAAATAGAGGGGATGCTTGACGAAGCTTGAGAGCCTATGCAATAAAGCGATGTAACAGAGCAAGGAAGCACCAAAAACCTCAGCTTTCAAGAGGGTTCTAGGGTTTAGAGTGATTTTTAGGTTCTTAGGGGTGGAGGAGACATCCCTACCACTGTGTAATCTGAATTTTGCTTCCAAAACCTCCTATTGTAACTGAAAGGTGATAACTTGTCATGGAAGGCTAAAGCTTTTGTTGGGAATTTCTGCTCAGTCTTGATGTAAATATTCTTTACTATCTATTTAATGTTGTTTTGATGAGTTCACTACTTCTATCTACACTTAATTCTTGCATGCTTTTGGTCTGATCATCCATTTGTGTGTAAAGTTAGGATTTTTAGCATTGGGAAATGTTTTGAATTCTTAGAACTAGATAGAGCAGGGCTAGATAACTGTATTGTCTGGAAATGGAGTGTAGGGACTCTAGTTGTTGTGACCTTAATGTTGTTCAGTTTGGCTAAGTTCGACGAGGGATCCAAGAACGAAGTTTAATTAGAATTAGCCCATTCATGCGAGACATCGGTATTTGGGATAATTGTCCTCAGCATAGAACACAGAAACAATATTAGATAGAGAAAAACCCTTAATTGCATCAAGTCACTCAGTAGAAAGGCCCAACGTTTTAATCATTTGTTTATTCTCGCATTTACTTAGTTGATTTTGTAGTTATCTTTAGAATTACAACTATATTCTGTTTTAATTCCATTTCATGATGTTATACAAATGTCTACTGATTAAATGAACGCTTTTCTGAATGAAACAAACTCCTTGTGGATACGATACCTGGTCTTACCGTTTTATACTACTTGTATGACTTAGTGCACTTGCTAAAAAATTCTGCAATTGTCTCGAGGAGTTAACAAGTATTTTGGTGCCGTTGCCGGGGAGTTTCTTTCCATTTAGGAAAGTTTAGTTTAGTTTGTAGGCATTGATTCTTTATTCTTTTATTAATTTTTGTGTGAATAGTTAGTTAGTTCAGAATTTATTTTTCTCTTGGATTGGTTAACCGCTGCTCTTGCTAGTGCTTTGTATGTGAAGTAAATCTTTTGTTGGTGATCTAGTTCCACTGGATTTGGAAATTGAAGCCACTTGTAGAAGAAACAACATAGAACGAAGAAGAAAAATACTGCAGAACAGGACAACATCACCAATTCTTGAGGAACCTCAATCATCCGAGTAGTCTTTTATCTTTCCACAGACAAGGGAATCTACAACAGGGGCACCTGAGGCCAACATAATGGATGAAGATCAACCTAGAAGAGTGACCCTTGAAGACTACTCTAGTTCTACTGTGTCGCAATTTTTCACTAGTATAGCGCGGCCAGAGGTTCAAGCACATAATATTACTTATCCTCATTCTTTAATATAACTAATACAAGACAATTTATTTCATGGTCTACCGAATGAAGACTCGTATGCGTTCTTGGCCACTTACATTGAAATTTGCAATACAGTCAAGATAGTAGGTGTGCCGAAAGATGTTGTGCGGCTGAGTTTATTCTCATTTTCGTTGTCTGGAGAAGCGAAAAGATGGCTACATTCATTTAAAGGCAACAGTCTTAAGACTTGGGAAGAGGTGGTAGAAATTTTTTTGAAGAAGTGTTTCCCTGAGTCTAAGACTGCAGAAGGAAAGGCAGTCATCTCTTCCTTCCACCAGTTTCCAGACGAATCCTTGAGTAAAGCTCTAGAAAGATTCAGTGGCTTGCTGCGGAAAACTCCGACTCATGGATTTTCAGAGCCAATTCAGCTAAATATATTCATTGACGGGTTAAGGCCACAGTCCAAGCAGCTGCTTGATGCTTCTGTAGGGGGAAAGATTAAATTGAAGACCCCGAAAGAAGCCATGGAATTGATTGAAAATATGGTTGCAAGTGATCATGCAATCTTGCATGATCGGATGCACATTCCCACTAAAAGAAGTTTGTTGGAGCTTTCATCTCAGGACGCATTATTGCCACAAAAAAAGTTGTTGTCCAAGCAGCTTGAGACATTAACAGAAATATTGAGTAAGTTGCCAAACCAATTTAATGTTAGTCAACCTTCACATTCCACTATTTTGCAGGTTGATGGTTGCAGTATTTATGGGGGAGCCCACGAGTCTGGACGCTGTATTCCCATAGATGACACAACTTAAGAGATAAATTACATGGGGAATCAGCCCAGACCCAATTTTAATGCAGGTGGATATTAAGGTTTTCAGCATGGTTTGAACTATAATAAGCAACAAGGGCAATGGAGGTCCCATCCGGGCAATCAATTCAACAAGGACCAGAGTGGACCATCTAATAGGCCTCAGCAACAAGGGCCTAGCCTATATGACAAAACCACTAAGCTGGAGGAGACCCTTGCTCAATTTATGCAGGTCACAATCTCCAACCACAAGAGCACGGAGTCTGCCATCAAAAACCTTGAAATCCAAGTGGGGCAGCTGGCCAAACAGATTGTAGAAAAATCTTCTAGCACTTTTGGAGCGAACACTGAGTAGAATCCAAAAGAAGAATGTAAGGCTGTTATGACCAGAGGCAGAATGGCAACCATGGTTGAGAATGAGGGAAGAGCAGTTGATGACCAAGAACTAGTGATTGTTGAAGAAGAAGAAAAAGATGAAGAGGAACAGTTGAGGGAGGACAAAATAAATGAGAATGAGAAAGAAAAAGGAGAGGAGAAAAATAAGAATGAGAAAAGAATAAATGTAGAAGAAAAAGAAAAAAATGAGAAAAATAATGAAAAAGAGGGAGTCAAGAAGACCAAGAGTGAGCTTGCACGTGAGAAAAAGAAGGAAGCTATTCCATATACAGGGAAAGAGGTGCCATATCCCTTGGTACCCTCAAAGAAAGACAAGGAGCGACACTTAGCTCGGTTCCTTGATATCTTCAAGAAATTGGAGATAACAATTCCCTTTGGAGAAGCTCTGCAGCAGATGCCACTCTATTCAAAATTCTTGAAAGATCTATTAACCAAGAAGAGCAAGTACATTCACAGTGACAATATTGTTGTGGAAGGAAATTGCAGCGCAGTGATTCAACGAATCCTTCCACTAAAGCACAAAGATCCTGGGAGTGTCCCTATTCCATGCTCCATTGGTTCTGTGTCTGTTGGAAAGGCTCTCATTGATTTGGGAGCCAGCATTAACTTAATGCCACTCTCCATGTGTAGGAGGCTAGGAGAGTTGGAAATTATGCCAACGAGGATGACACTGCAACTAGCAGATCGTTCCATTACCATGCCATATGGCGTAATTGCGGATGTTTTGGTTAGAGTGAAGCATTTCACTTTCCCAGCTGATTTTGTAGTAATGGACATTGAAGAGGACACTAAAATCCCATTGATCTTAGGACGTCCCTTCATGCTAACAACTAGTTGCGTGGTTGATATGGGAAAGAAAAAGCTGGAAATGGGAATAGTTGATCAGAAGATCAGCTTTGATTTGTTTGATGAAGACAAGCATTTGCTCAGCCAAAATGTCTATTCAAAGGTAAATGAACTATGGAAATAGATGGTTCTGAAGGTTGGAACCAATTTGATCCAGATCTATAAAGAAAGATGTGTCAAGCTAATGACGTTAAACGAGCGCTTACTGGGAGGCAACCCAGTTTTTTTTTTTTAATTTTATTCATCACTGCATATAGTTAGGATTACTTGTTTGTGATTGCTTGAATGAATCATCAACATGTTTTGCATTTGGATTTGGGGTTGATCAAGCTTTTGTGATGTTGTGGATGAAAAAATAACTTGGAAATTTTTCAGCCATCCACTCGCTCAGTGCGCCCTGTGCACTAAGTGAATCTTTGTTCACGCGCTGAGCGAGTCACCGCTCGTGCTAAGCGCATCAACCCCTACTCATTGACTGAAAGGGCCTCGCTGAGCGGGCCCTGTGCGCTAAGCCCAAAAACTTCTCTGGAATTTCATCTTTTGGAATTGGGCTAAGCGAGTCATCTCGCTAAGCGCACAGTTGCATCTTGCTAAGCGCCCTCTGTGAGCTAAGCACAATTTCCTCTCTGTTGGACCATTAATGAGAATTGGGCCCAGCGGGTCAGCCCGCTAAGCCCAAATCCCTCTCGGGTATGGAATTGCGCTAAGTGAGAGTCTCTCGCTAAGCGAGCCCCACTACTGTATCAGGAAGCATTTTATTCGCTAAGTCAGCCCATGGCCCACTAAGCGAATGTTGCAAACCAATAAGAGCTGTAGAACTCGCTAAACGTGACCCTTCGCACTAAGTCCAAATCCTTCTCTGGAATTTCTAATTTTTGAATTGGGCTGAGCGAGTTTGCCCGCTAAGCGCGTGAGTTTGAATTTTGAAAACTCAAAAGTCATTGAGTGCTCTCTTAGAGAGTGATCCGCGCTCAGGGAGGCAGTCGAAACTGCCATAAATAAGGCTTAACTGCCTTAGGCAGTTACTTTTGTGCATTTACATACACATTTTCCCTCAGCATCTAGCATTTCTGCACTATGCTCACATTGTCTCTCTGCTTCTCTACTTTCCTCTTGCTCATTTTCTCTGCAATCCAAGTAAGTGTTCTTAACTCTACACTTTAAAATTTTGTTTTAAACATTAGGTTAGAAGATTTACTGTAGTTGTATTAAAAGTTTTGATTTTGTGCTGTGCAATGCTGCTGTTAAGTTAGTTGTTAGTAAGCATGTTATTAGGGGTTTATTTTTGCACACAATGTATATGCTTTTGTGTTGTTTTGATTAGGTTTTGAGGCCTAATAGGGGCCAGTGGTTAGGGGCTGAACAGCCCCAAGTTTTCTGGAATTTTCGATGTGCTTGCTAAGCGCGCCTGTGCACTAAGCGAGTTCATCAATTTTTGTTGAATTTCTAGGTTTTTGAATGAACTCACTAAATCGGCCCTGTCCCGCTAAGCATGTTCATCAATTTTGTTTGAATATATGAATGTTTGTATGAACTCGCTAAGCCAATGCACTTCGGCTTAGCGAGAGTTTGAATTGCCAGTTATGTTTATGTGTTCGTATGAATTCGCTAAGCCGGCATGTCGCGCTTAGCGAGTTGTGTTGCTTGAGTCACAGTCTAAGAGGCATTTTGTCTTCTGTTGGTGGCTAAGCAAGTTAGTCTCGCTAAGCCACCCAGCCTCTGTAGGTTGAATAAACCTGGGCTAAGCGAGTCAGTCTCGCTAAGCCCAAAGCATTTTTAGTTTTCTGAGTTTTTGTTCATGCGATAAGCGAGTTAGTCTCGCTAAGCGCAATTTCTTCTCTGTTTTGTTTTATTTTGGAATTGGGCTTTGGCGAGCCTGCTCACTAAGCCAATTAAGTTCTGGTAGTCATTTTGGGCTAAGTGCCTGCTGGCGCTAAGCCTGTTTAGTGTGTTGCACTAAGCGAGTCTGTCTCGTTTAGCGCAATTAGCTTTCTATGAGAGAATAAGGCTTAACGAGCCATGTTTGCTTAGCTAGTGTGTTGTTTTAGCTAAGCGAGTGTGTCTCGCTTAGCTAAAGTGTGTGTTTTTGTGTTGTCGTGCTAAGCGCACCTCGCGCACTAATCGAGTGTTGTTATTTTCATAAGGCGCACTGAGCGAGTCAGTCTCGCTAAGCACCTAGTATGTTTTTCAGTTTTATTTTTTTATTTCAGTTGGAATAAAAACCTCTCTAACTTGAATCCTGTGACTATTTTTGATGCAGATGGCCTCCAGGAAGAGAAAGTCCACAACATCCTAGCCCCAGGAGCCCTATGACACCACCGGGTTTACATTTGAGGGTGCTAAGAACGATATTCACATAACATTCACTCCCGAAACATCCTTCCGGAGAGGAATGCTAATCTTTTTGTGACTAAGTATGACGAATTCCGTCGGGAGTTGATCAGGCGGAATTGGCACAAGGCCTTGACCCAGCACATGGTCAGGTACATTGATGTGACCCTGGTCAAGGAGTTCTACTCGAACTTGTATGACCCTGAAGACAAATCACCAAAACAGGTTCGAGTAAGAGGGAAACTGATAAAGTTTAATGCTGCATCGCTGAATGCCTTCCTAGAGATGCCTCCAGTCATTCAGCCAGGGGAGCAGTACCCTTCATATTCTATCTTCTGTAGGACGCGCACTGATCCTCAGGAGCTTGCCTCCAAGCTCTGTATTCTAGGGCACGGGTTTGTCTTAAATGCCGAAGGGGTGCCCTGGAAGCTCCTGAGGAAGGATCTGACTACACTAGCCCAAACTTGGAGTGTGTTATCATACTCCAACCTCGCCCCCACTTCGCATACGTCCGATTTGAATATGGACAGGGCGAGGTTAGTCTATGGGCTAGTTATGAAGATGGACATGGACGTAGGCTACCTCATATCACACCAGATTTCTCAGATGGCCCAGTTCAACTCCTCGAGGCTCGGTTTTCCAGCCCTGATCACCGCCTTATGCGTCGCCCGAGGAGTTATCTCAGATTCTCTGACTTTTGAGTCCCTCAGCCCTGCCATTAATTTGGCATACATAAAGAAGAACTGCTGAAACTTGGAAGATCCCACGATCGTATTTCCAGGGACCTGCAAGGCTCGGGCTCGAGGATCTAAGGGCCCATCTTCTTCTGCTCTCCTTGCTCCTACTCCTTCTCCAGCATTTGCTCCCTCTACTCCACCATCATCAGTTCCAGCACAGTGCCGATGCTCCAAGGTCATAGTGCCGATGCTGTAGAGCCTACACCATGGCTTATGCCTGGTGATGCAGAGTATTCATGACTCGGCTCAGCATCATCCTATCATTAGCATGGAGGATTTCATGGCACTGGTGGCTTGGCCAGGAGTCCAGCCTTCTCCTTTGGGGGGAGGTGAGGCTTCCGCAGCCCAGGAGCCTCATTCACAGTCGGAGGTACTTCCAGAGGCCACTACAGAGGCTACTCCACAGGCTTCACCAGTTACTTCACCTATTTTGGAGGTCTCTGAGGAGGAGGATGGTGCTGCTGATGCGGATTATGCAGCTGATATGACTGCAGCACAGAGCACCTGGGACCCATGGCCTGTTACAGCTTAGGATATTCCTCAGCCAGCCCAGGATGATCCCTCCTCACCTCTAGATAAGCCCACACGACACAAGACGAGCCATGACAGGATTTGGATTTATTTCTTCTGCTTTTGATACATTTTACTTTCAGTTGATGTTTTTAACTTTCAGTTTTAATTTTAGTTTTATGTTTCAGTTTATTTATTTAGTAAATTTGAAAGCTTGTTGAACAGTTTGCAGTTTGATTGATTATGCAGTGGTTTGATTTGATTTGAAAATCTTGTGTTTGTTGAATGAATTGAATTGATTGTACATGGATTGAGTGAATTGTGATGCGTAGATCATATGCTTTGAATACATATGCAGTAATTAGAAGAGAAAGAACATGAATTAAGGGCATGACTGAAAATGTTAGTTGGTTTGACAGATAAATTGTGAAGGTATGCATTGGCCACAACCCAGTGAGTTGTGTGAACTTTAACTGTGAGAGAATGACTAGCATTGAATACCGATTTTTGCACGAACCTCTAATTACTGAATGAATGCATGAGTTGAAGATGATGAAGGCCATGATTGATTGAAATAGCCACATAGCCAAAGAGCTTACCCTGTTCATGAATGATTTATCCCTTACTCCCATGTTGAGCTGAAAATTGATTGATTGACTTGAACCTTGAGCTTGTAAAGTCATATCTCCATCTACCTTGTCTTAGGTTGTAGGAGAGCATTGTGGTTCAAAGCAAATTTGCCCCAAATTTGGGGGCGATTATTGGGTGACAATAAGAGTGGTAAGACAAATAACAGCCACACAAAAAATTGTAAAGAAGTAGTAAATAGAAGCTGCTAAAATAAAAAAAAAAAAAGAAATTTCAAGAATAAAGGTTGTGTGGGCTGTTATTTGAAGCTAAGTGCCTTAAATGTAAAAGGCAAGTAATTGAAGTTGGAATAAAAGAGAAAAAGGTTGATCTAAGGATGAATGCTCTCCTAAAACTTAAGCTTTTGCATTCTAGGAAAACCATGAATTGTTTGCAACCCAACCTCATTACAAGCCAAGAAAAGTCCTTCGGATTCAATTTGTGTGTTTGTGACTGTATGGCATGGGATGAAATTCAAAAGTTGAGACTTATGTTGGTTGTTGATTGATAAATAGCCTAAACACTTGTGCTTGAGTGAAACAGTGACCGTGAGGCTTTGGCTAGATGATCCTTCCTTGATATTTGTCTTGCTTGCTAGCTTATTTCACTTGTGTTGCTAAATAATCATGTTCCTATCTTCGAAAATCTTCATATCTTGTGAAAAGTTGTTGGTTGAAGCATTGTATGTCACTTGTGTCATGTGATTGAATGCTTGGAAACAAACACAAGTTTGAATAACCACTGTGAGCGTGTCACTTAAGGACAAGTGAACCGTTCTTTCTTTGCTTGAGGACAAGCAAAACTGTAAATTTGGGGGAGTTGTTAGTCGTCATTTACGATTAACTTTTGTGTTGAAAAGCATTATGAAATTTATGTCTTTTCCTCAATTTATAGTTCTTTTTGTAGGTTTGTACATATTTTTAGGTTTAGTTTGATTTTTATGCAGAGATATTCCCTTCAATGTGAATTAATGAGTTTTCAACTTCAGTTTCAAGTGAAAAGATGAAGAATAAGAAGGTTGATGTGGCTGGTGTCTCACTAAGCGAGGCACTCAGCGCGCTTAGCGAGTTGGGAGAATCTGGAGGAGAATCTGTCAAGCATCTGCACGTTTGGCGCATCATCAGCTTGCTCAGCGAGTCGTTTGTTTTCTCTCGCGCTAAGCGCGCCCATTGGAAAATCACTTACTCGTGCTTAGTGCGAAAATGGCGTTAAGCAAGCCTTCGAGGTCAGAAAGCCCTTAAAAATTGAAGTTGGCGAAAAATAGAAGGGATGTTTGATGAAGCTTGAGAGCCTATGCAATAGAGCGACGTAATAGAGCAAGGGAGCATAAAAAACCTTAGCTTTCAAGAGGATTCTAGGTTTTTGAGTGATTTTTAGGTTCTTAGAGGTGGAAGAGACATCCCTACCACTGTGTAATATGAATTTTGCTTCCATAACCTCCTATTGTAACTGAAAGGTGATAAATTGCCATGGAAGGCTAAAAGCTTTTGTTGGGAATTTCTGCTGAGTCTTGATGTAAATATTCTTTACTATTTATTTAATGTTGTTTTGATGAGTTCACTGCTTCTATCTACACTTAATTCTTGCATGCTTTTAGTCTGATCATCCATTTGTGTGTAAAGTTAGGATTTTCACCATTGGGAAATGTTTTGAATTCTTAGAACTGGATAGAGCAGGGCTAGATAACTGTATTGTCTGGACATGGAGTGTAGGGACTCTAGTTTTTAATATGTTGTGACCTTAATGTTCTTCGGTTAGACTAAGTTCGACGAGGGATCCAAGAACGAAGTTTAATTAGAATTAGCCCATTCACGCGAGACATTGGTATTTGGGATAATTGTCCTCAACATAGAACACAAAAACAATATTAGATAGAGAAAAACCCTTAATTGCATCAAGCCACTCGGTAGAAAGGCCCAATGTTTTAATCATCTATTTATTCTCACATTTACTTAGTTAATTTTGTAGTTATCTTTAGAATTGCAACTATATTCTATTTTAATTCCATTTCATGTTGTTATACAAATGTCTACTGATCGAATGATGCTTTTCCAAATGAAACAAACTCCCTGTGGATACGATACTCGGTCTTACCATTTTATACTACTTGTATGACTCAGTGCACTTGTTGAAAAATTTCGTAGTTGTTCTGAGGAGTTAACAGTTTTGCTTGGTGATAAATGCAAAATATGAGCTAATTTGATAGTCAATTTTGGCTAATAAATGGGTGTAATTTATTTACTTTATTATTATTTTTAAGGAAATAATGAAGAAATTAACATCTTTCCTATTTTTTATTAGCAGAATTCAAAAGAAGAAGATTTCAAGTGCTTTAAAGGAAAAATTGATGCAAAAACTTGAAAAAAAAGGCCTTGAAGAAAGATTGAAGAATTGGAAATTAAGCTACCTAGTGCCTATATAAGGAGAAGGAAGCAGAAGGAAAAAACATACTGAGTCTCAGAGTTATCCAAAGCATGGGTCTATCCCTTAGGGGAAACCCTCTTTCTTAGTCATTCCCCTTTTTCTTGCTATTAATCATTCATCCCCTTCTTCTATTAGCCTCTGAAGTGTAAAGCCTCTCATGGCTATGAGAGGCTAAACCCCTTCAGTTGGAACCTAGCAGCCAAAGCCCCTTGTAATGTAACAACTCTTCTTATCTATTAATGCAATTTCAATTTCTATTGTTCTTTTATGCTTTTCATTATTATTGTGTGGTTTGGCCATCCATGCATTTGTTTTTAGGGGTTATTCATTGGGAAATGGTAATGTCTAAAGAACTGGGAAATGACATCTCAATATTGCATTGCTAGGGATAGAGTGACTTTGTTGTGCCTCTGCATACATCTTTATACTTAATGTTGTTTATGATTCCATCTTTGCAAAGGAATTTGGGAGAGAGAATACATAAATTAGGCTCTTCATCGTGAGGGATCAGGGTTGAGCATATTAGTAGATGTGGGTGGAAATTGGGAAAGCAGTTAATATAGATTAAAATTGCATCAAGGGTAGGTAGGCATGCTAGGCCCCAACATTATCACATTTTGAACTCATCTTTTGCATATAAGTTATTGTTTAATTTTCTTGTTATCTTTTTCTTTTGTCCTTTTACCCTCAAATTTCACACTTACAATTTATTTCCTCTTCTACTTCTTCTATTGCTTACAAATTGGGTATTTACCAATGCAAGTACAAATAAAGTCCTTGTGGACTCGACACTCGGTCTTTCATTTAATCTTTACTACTTATGATAAAATTGATACACTTGCCAATCTGTGAACAAGTTTTTGGTGTCGTTGTCGGGGACATTGTTCTTCGTACTGGTTGTTTACATATCCCAATTTGAAAGTAATTATTTTATTATTATTTTATTTAAATTCTGTTTTATCTCTTAATTTCTTTTAGTTGCTTTATATAAAAAAACATTTTTAATTTTTCTTTATTCACTCTTTATTTTATCCTTTTTTTCAAAAAAAAATAAATTAAAAAATTAAATAAATAAATAAAATAATAATAAATTCTAAAAAAATATTTAAGTTTTAATTTTTATTCTATGATAACCTGCATAGTAGTTGTTTCTTTTGTGATCAGTTCACATCCCTTTTCTGAAGAACACATCATGGCAGAAGATTATCCAAAGAGGATGACGTTAGACGACTACTCTAGCTCCACCACACTGCAATACTTAGCATAGCCAGACAAGATGTGCAAGCGGCCAACATCTTATATCCATATTCCCTCATTCAGCTGATCTAGGGGAATGTATTTCACGGCCTACCAAGTGAAGATCCGTACGCACATCTGGCCACATACATCAAAATTTGTAACACAGTGAAGATAACATGAGTGCCAGAAGACGCCATCCGCCTCAATTTATTTTCTTTCTCTTTGGTCAGTGAAGCAAAAAGATGGCTTCACTCGTTCAAGGGGAATAGCCTGCAGATATGGGACGAGGTGGTGGAGAAGTTCCTGAAGAAGTACTTCCCAGAGTCCAAGACTGCTGAGGGTAAGGTGGAAATCTCATCCTTCCACCAACACCCTGATGAATCGTTGAGTGAAGCCCTTGAATGCTTTCATGGGTTACTCCGAAAAACTCCTACACATGGGTTCAGCGAGCCAGTTCTGTTCAACATCTTCATTGATGGCTTGCGACCCCATTCTAAACAACTCCTAGATGCCTCCGTTGGTGGGAAGATCAAGTTGAAGACTCTAGAAAAAGCCATGGAGCTGATAGAGAATATGACAACCAATAATCATGCCATTCTCCGTGATCGAGCCTACACGCCCACAAAGAAAAGCCTTCTTGAGCTCACTTCTCAAGATGCTATGTTGGCTAAAAACAAGCTCCTGACCAAGACCTTAGAGACCCTTATAGCAACTCTGAGTAATCTCCCTCAACAGTTGCATGCAGTGCAACCTTCTTCATCTTCAGTCATGCACATTGGGAGATGCAACATCTGTGGTGGCGCTCACAAGTCAGCGCCACTCTACTTGCTCTTATTTTTTTCTCCCTCTTCTTTCTTTTCTTCTTCCTCATCATGCACATCCTCATCAAGTTTCTTTTCCTTCTCAACACTTTCCCTCCTAGTGAAAATTACCTTGCACTCCTCTTTGGGATTCATCTCAGTATTGGCTCCATAGCTGCCAATGGGTCTTTCAATCATTTGTTTGGCTAATTGTCCCACTTGTACCTCCAGATTCCTGATTGTTGCATCATTACTCTTCTGATGTGACTCGGTCCTCTGCATAAACTGTACCAGCAATTCCTCCAGCTTAGTGGGTTTCTCTTGTTGAATGGGCTCTTGGTTGGGAGGCTAATGAGATTAACCTCCTTGGTTGAAATTATTCCCTAGATAAGATCTCCAACCCTGGCCCTGCGAAAAATTACCTCTCTAATAGAATCCTTGTGGTCCTCCTTGATGGAATCCTTGATGATTCTAGTTGCCCTTGTAGTTAACTTTGTTAGTTGCGTCGTCTTGGACCACCGGCTTCATCAAAGGAGGCACCATACCTTTTGGTGCCATCAAAGAAGGATATGAAATGTTACTTCAAGCGGTTCCTTGACATATTCCAGAAGCTGAAGATTACTATCCTTTTTGGAGAGGCCATACAACAGATGTCATTGTACAAAAAGTTCTTAAAGGACCTCCTCATAAAAAGGGGAAAGTACATCAACAACGAAAACATTATGGTGGGAGAAAATTACAGTGCAGTAATCCAGAAGCTACCTCCCAAGTTCAAAGATCTAGGAAGCGTCACCATCCCATGCTCTATATGTTGCTTAAGGCTTGGATAGTTACAATTTGTGTTTGCTTATGCTTAATTGTCTAGGATAACACAATTCAAGAGAGCTTAAGACTTATTTTGATTCACAAATCCAGCCACAACTCAACATCACAACTCAATTTCTTCATAGGCATCACATATGAAACTTAGAAAACAAAAAAATAAAGTTCAACAACA
Source organism: Glycine max (assembly GCF_000004515.6). NCBI lineage: Eukaryota > Viridiplantae > Streptophyta > Magnoliopsida > Fabales > Fabaceae > Glycine > Glycine max. The sequence continues at coordinate 31,051,092 of NC_038253.2, read as the reverse complement.
AGACTTACTTCTAGGAATTGATTTAGAACATGCTATGAACTAAATAGCATGCATGAATTAGACTCAAAATTCAAGTAATAGGCTAAGAATTGCAAGAATACATGAACAAATGTATCTAGAATTCAATCAACAAAATCAAAATTTAACACAAACTTAGAACATAATGTGACAATTATTATGACTAAACATGACTCTAAGACAACATGAATGAAGTGATTTACACTTAGATTTTTGTGTTTCCTTTTCTGATCAATATTTAGATTTTTGTGTTTCCTTTTCTGATCAATATTTTGTAAGAAAATTGAGATCTAAAAGGTTCAGCACAAGAAGATTATGACTGAAAAATGATAGAACCTAAAATCAACACAAAAACATGATTCAAGAGTAGATATATAAGATTTAAACCATAAAAATGCAAGAAGAAGTGTAGATATAAGATTTAATCGGATTACTTTTTTTAATCTACTCTAAATGGCACCAAACCACAAGACAATGGAGGAGATACATGGAGAAAACGATGAAGAACAAGAAATTAAAGTGAATTGACCAAACAAAAGATAGAGGAAGCAAAAGAACATCACCTAGATGAAGATGCTCTTGATACCACATGATGTAGCTCCATGTAGAGCTTCTAGGCCTTGGATATTCTTCATCAATGGAGTCCTTTGCTTCTTGAAGATCAATGGCAGTGGAATGGAAAAGGAGGAATGGTGATTGGAGATGCCACTTCAAGGAGAAGATGGGTCAAGAACAAGCTTACCACCATAGGAGGCCATGAATAAGAGCTTAAAGGTAGGAGAAGATGAATACAGGGAGAGGGAGAGAGGGGGGCATGAAATTTATGCCTCAAATGAGATATGAACTTTGAAGTCTAATTTCTCAAATGATCAAAGTTGAAAAAATGCACACACAAGGCCTCTATTTATAGCCTAAGTGTCACACAAAATTGGAGGGAAATTTGAATTTATATTCAAATTTAACTTGAATTTGAATTTGCGGAGCCAAATTTGGAGCCAAAATTTCACTAATTATGATTAGTGAATTTCTGCTAAGGTTTAGCCCACTAATCCAATATCAAGTCCAAGATTCTCCACTAAGTGTGCTTAGGTGTCATGAGGCATGTAAAGCATGAAGGACATGCACAAAGTGTGACTATATGATGTGGCCATGGGGTGTAGCAAGCAAATGCTCACCTCCTCCTTAGCTTGGTCCAAAATTTAATTGGATTAGGCTTCTCCCAATTCAATTAAATTTCTCTCCCAACACACATATCAAATAGTGCACTTAATGCATGTGAAATTACAAAACTACGCCTAATACAAAAACTAGTCTAGGTGCCCTAAAATACAAGGGTTGAAAAATCCTACATTATTAAGGTACCATCCCTACACTATGGAGCCCTAAATACAAGGCTAAAAAATAATGAAACCCTAATCTAATATGTACAAAGATAAGTGGGCTCATAGTTAGCCCATTGGCCCAAAATCTACCCTGAGGCTCATGAGAACTCTAGGGCCTTCTCCTGCATTGCTTGCCCAATCTTCTTGGAGTCTCCTAGCCATGGCTCTGGTGACGGTTCCCCTATTGGGAGGATTGCATCATTACTACAGGTTGCTAATTAAAAAAACAAATACAATATTTAAAATTAAATCATAAAGAAAAACCAATGTTAGTAAAAAAACAACATCGGTTTTTTGAATAATCAATGTTGTTTTCTTCTTACCAATATTGGTTTTTAGGAAAACTGATGTTGTTTACTAACAACATCGGTTTTTCAAAAAAACTGATGTTGGTAAGAAGAAAATAACATCAGTTATTCAAAAAACCGTTGTTAAATTTTGCTACAATAACATTGGTTTTTAAACAACCAATCTTAATGTTGATAAATTAACATCGGTAGTTTCAACATCGATTAATAACCGATGTTGAAAGTCCTTAATAACCGGTGTTAAAAGCATATTTTCTAGTAGTGTATGAAGCATAGTTCATTGCAAACTCTTATGGAGCTTGTGGCTTGAAGAACTATTAGAGGAGCTACATTTGAAGAATGATGGCCAAATGCAACTGATGATTTGTATTTGTTGAACAAGTGACCTCAATAACTTAAGAGGAGGGGGTGAATTAAGTTTAAAAAATTTCCACTAACAAATTTTAATTCCCTCTTTAAAAGAAATTTGCAAACTTAATATGCAGAAAAGAACCAATGAAAAATTTATTTGATGCTTTTTTAAATGTGCAAAATAAAATTAAACTGCAATAAAGTAAAAGAGTTTAGGGAAGAGAGAATTGCAAACTCAATTTTTATACTGGTTCAGCCACTCCCTGTGCCTACATCCAGTCCTCAAGCAATCCACTTGAGATTTCCACTATCTTTGTAAATTCCTTTACAACTTCTGAACCACCTAGGGATACCTTTCCCTTGTATTCAGAAAAAACTTACAAATCAAGAGACCTACTGCCTCTTGATTAACAACAGTTTGCTTTTGAAGTACAGAAGATGTTTTTCTCTCTTTAAAAGAAGAATGATACAACTAGAAGAACTTATAAGAATCCTTAATAGTTTTGCAAGTGTTTGGCCAAAGGTTTTCTTGTGAGAGAATAGGACAATGAAGTTCTGAAAAACTCTGAAGAATTTTGAACATAAGTCACATATTTATAGGCCTTTGGTGACCTTTCAAAAACTTATGAAGAGATGTGACTTTTTAGAGTTATTTTTTAAATCTCCTCACTGGTAATCGATTACAAATCTGTGGTAATCAATTACACAGCTAATTTTTGAGGAATCATATCCTTTCAATTCTAATGTCAAAACATTCTGTTACTGGTAATCGATTACACAAAGGTGGTAATCGATTATAGCCTTTAAATTTCAAACTTTCTGAAAGCTTTTCAAAAACATTTTAGCTTCTAGTAATCAATTACAGCCTCCGGTAATCGATTACCAGAGAGAAATATATATTTTTCAAAAATGTAAAACCACTTAAAAAACTTTATAAGAGATTTTGAAAATTTAAGTCTTTTTAAGGCCTGACCTTTGAAATCATTTAAGAGATTCTTTTAACAAATAATGGACTATTGTGAATTGTTTCTCTTGATCTCTTGATCTTGACTTGAATCAAATTTGAATTGCTTCATTCTTTTGGCATCATCAAAATATTCATACAACATATGCATTCACATTCTTCCCCTTTTTGATAATGACAACTATCTGAAAACAAGATAAACGATATTCGATTTGCAAGACGAGCACTCACCCTTACTCCCCCTTAATTTTGTAATCCATTGCCTATTTTTAGAAAAAAAAATAACCTACCCATTCTTGAGTTTCTCTCCCCCTTTGGCAACATCAAAAAGCCGAAAATGCTGGACAAAATATCAAATCCACAAAATCCAAAGCAATCATCACAACATAACCAAAAGCTAATCATTCATAGCAATATAAAATAGAACCAAGTGCAAAATATCCAAAGCAAAGCACAAAATAACCAAGTGCTAAATATCCAAAGCAAAGCACAAAATAACTAAGTGCGAAATATCCAAAGCCAAATACAGGCAGATATAATAAAATGTCTTGAAAATTAACGACTTATAAGACTAGAAAAAAAAGTTGGATGGAAAAGAAACGTCGAATGAAGCTCATGTCGTCTTCAAGACGCGTGATGCGTGAGTCCATTGCATCAAAGCGATCGCCGACGAAAGCCTGAAGATCCCGTAGCTCAGTGAGAACATCATTTAATAAGGAAGAGGAGGTATCGCGATGCGGTGGTGGGGAGGGTGTGCGTTCATCAGGAATGGGAGGTGGCAGGTCTTGTTTACACACCCATTGGCCATCCATATCCTTCCAGTATCCGAAGGAGGTAATAGCAACAACACCAATAGCAAATGATCTTTTAACCTTAACAAAAGGTTCATCCTCTAAAGGAACATTGAAATGCTGATGAAACAAAGTGACAGGATGAGGATACGAAAGAGGTGCATTGGCCCGTAATGCCTTATGCATACGGTACCTAACAAGATGGGCCCAATCAATTTAGCGATCGGTTTGAAGAGCCCATAGCAAGATTAAATCCTCCTCAGAGGCCTGAGCAAGATTTGTCGACCGTGGAAGCAAAACTCGACAAAGGATATAATGCATGATGCGACACTCAAAGGTGAATGAGCTGGCAAGCAATCTGCCGGTCATATCAGCATGGTCATTACAGACCATTTTACAGGCATCATGACTAGAATAGACATGCTTCCAATCATCAACTAGAGTGCCCTCAAAAGGAACACCTTGACTGCTCAGTTTAGTCAGAGAAAAAAAATAGAGATTGATCAACAACAATAGGTATTTGATGCACCTCAGAAAAAATGACACCATCCTAAATTTTCAGATTATTGTAAAAGACTCGAACTAATTCAGGATAATACGACAATTTTAGAGTCATAAACTCAACTAATTCAGAATTTTGAAACACTTGATAGCAATCTAAGGTTTCCTCATTAAAGAATTCTACATCTAGATACTTAGGATTGAGAATGACACGATTGGAGAATAGGGAATAGTACATTTGATGCTGGTCATTGGAAGAAACTAGAAAAAGAAGGAGGGGGTGGTGTTGGTGGGTCACCGAATGTGCCGTGGTGGTGTTGGCCTGCAGTAGTGGTGGTGGAGGATGAACCCTTTCTCTTCTTTGAGGGTTTTGCCATTTGAGCTTGTTTCTGCAAATTTTGATCGGTGGGGTTTGTAGAGAATTGAAAAAGAAGAAATTTGAGCTTTGTTTGAAGTGATTTGGACTAGAAACAGGAAAGTTATGAAGATTTGAAGTTTTGAGAGGGAGGGGCTCCGTCAAGGAGAGTGAGGAAGAAGAGGGTCTGCACAAGGAAAGAGAAAACAAAGTATTTATAGACAGGGACGAGCTATAATCGATTATAGCTCATGGTAATCGATTACAGGCGTAAACTGCTGATGTAATCCTACCCCGCAAGGGCATTGGATAGAAGACTCCAAGTAGATTGGGCCAGAGATTCAAGGGAAGGCCCTAGGGTTCTCATGAGCCTTAGGGTAGATTTCGAGCCCATAGGCTAAGTATGAGCCCGCTTATCTTTGTAAATATTAGAATAGGTTTTTCCTTCGTTTGGGCCTTGTATTTTGGTCATTCTAGTAGTATAGGGTTTTAGCCTTATATTTTGAGGCATTTTGAGTAGTCTTTGTAGTAGGGACTTTTTTGTATTTTCATGTATTTTGTCATGGGGGTGAGCTTAGCTATTATAGGGGGTGTGCAGCTAAGCTCTAGCTTCTCATCTCAAGGAGGTGAGCTTAGCTATTAGAGAGGTGTGTGTAGCTAAGCTCTAGCTTCTTTAGGAATCTTCTCAAGGAAGCTTCTCAAGGAGATGAGCTTAGTTATTAGAGGGGTGTGTGTAGCTAAGCTCTAGCTTCTCAAGCAAGTTTTCTCAAAGAAGCTTCTCAAGGAAGTTTTCTCAAGAAAACTTCTCAAGGAAGCTACCTAGTCTATAAATAAAAGCATGTGTAACACTTGTTGTACTTTAATTTCTCAAGGAAGCTACCAAGTTTTCAAAGTTCCACTTCTCTCCCTCTTTTATTCCTTCAATTTCGTGCTCCCCCCTTCTCTCTTTCCTTTCCTCCATTAAAGCATCCTCTTCAAGCTTCTTATCCAAGGCACATTCTTGGTGGTGAAGCTCCTTCTTCTATGGCTTATTCCCTAGTGGATGGTGCCTCCCCTCTCCTCTTCTCCTTTGCCTTCCGCTGCATCTCCATGGTGGAAAATCACCATTGAAGGACCTCATTGAAGCTCAAAGATCCAGCCTCCATAGAAGCTCCACAAGCAAGCTTCCATCAACTGCAGCTGCCCAAACTTTTCTAGTAATCAATTACAACATATTATAATCGATTACAGAGGCTTGTTCTATGGTAATCGATTACAGGGAGTAGTAATCGATTACCAGACCCTAAAACATGGATTTTTCATTAAAACTAACTATTTTTCACCCACAAAAACATACACATTTAGTATAAATAATGAAAATATACAATAATAAAAAAACAAGTATCAAAAGCAATCAATAATCATCATAACTCTCAAACACATTCATCAAAGACAATCCAAATTTCAAGATCAAACAACAATTAACAATCATCATAACTCTCAAACACATTCATCAAAGCAATCAAAATTTCAAGAACAAACAACAATCAACAATCATCATAACTATCAAACATAATTATCAAAGACAATCAAAACTCAAGCAAAAACAATCATTAAACCTCAATCAACAATAATTATCAAAAACAAACACAATCATCAAGGAAAATCATAAGTTAACAATCATAAGAAAAAGATAATAAAAAATAGACAAACAAAATAACTATTTATCTAGGTTATTGATATCTAGGAGTCCTAATTCTTTTCTAATTGCAAAGAAGGTTTCTTTCGGGAGAGGTTTTGTAAAGATATCAGCTAACTGATTCTTTGTGTCAACAAATTCTAGTACATAATCCCCTTTTTGAACATGATCTCTCAAGAAATGATGTCTAATATCAATATGCTTGGTTCTCGAGTGCATAATAGGATTTTTAGATAGATTTATTGCACTCGTGTTATCATATCGAATAGGAATTTGATCAAGAATTAATCCATAGTCAAAAAGTTGGTGTTTCATCCAAAGTATTTGTGCACAACAACTGCCAGCAGAAATATATTCCACCTCAGCAGTGGATAAAGCAACACTATTCTATTTTTTTACTATGCCATGAAACTAGAGCAGAGCCAACGAAATGACATGTTCCACTAATGCTCTTTTTATCAGTTTTGCATCCGGAAAAATCAGAATTAGAGTATATTATTAGATTATAAGTGGAATTTTTAGGATACCACAATCCTAGATTGATAGTGCCTAATAGGTATCTCATGATTCTTTTAACTGCACTAAGGTGAGATTCTTTGGGATTTGCTTGAAATCTTGCACACATACACACACTAAAAATTATATCTGGTCTACTTGTGGATAAATAAAGAAGAAATCCGATCATACCTCTATATTTCTTTATGTCTATTGACTGACCGGTTTCATCTTTATCCAGATATCAAGTAATACTCATAGGAGTAGTCATGTGTTTAGCATTTTCCATCCCAAACCTGTGAATTAGGTCTTTGCAATATTTTGATTGATCGATAAATATTCCATTCTTTGTTTGCTAGATTTACAATCCAAGAAAAAAGTTTAACTCACACATCATTGACATTTCAAATTCATTTTGCATATCTTGAGAGAATTCTTTGCAAAGAGAATCATTAGTTGACCCAAAAATGATATCATCAACATATATTTGTACTAAGAGTATATCATTCAATTTTCTTTTAATAAAAAGGGTAGTATCAACCTTGCCTCTTGAAAAACCCCTTTCTAAAAGAAATTTACTCAGATGTTCATACTAAGCCCTAGGGGCTTGTTTTAAACCATATAAAGCCTTTTTCAGTTTAAAGACATGATTCGGCTTTTCTGAGTTTCCAAAGCCAGGAGGTTGATCCACATATACTTCTTCTTGGATAAAACCATTTAAAAAAGGCACTTTTCACATCCATTTGATAGAGTTTAAAGTCCATTATGGATGCAAAAGCTAATAACATTCTAATGGCTTCTAATCTGGCTACTAGAGCATATGTGTCCTCATAATTTATTCCTTCTTCTTCATTATATCCTTTGGCTACTAGCCTAGCCTTATTTCTAATTACTATTCCATGTTCATCTAATTTGTTTCTAAATACCCATTTAGTTCCTATAATTGGATGATTATCAACTTTGTCAACTAATTTCCAAACTTTATTTCTTTCAAACTGATTTAACTCTTCTTGCATAGCTATAATCCAGTGTTCATCAATTATGGCTTCTTTTAAATTTTTGGGTTCAATCAAAGAAACAAAAGCCATATTATGGCTAACATCTTTGAGAGACAGACTAGTTATTACCCCTTTAGATATGTCATTGATGATGTTATCAAGAGGGTGGTATCTAGAAGTTCTCCACTCTCTTGGAAGATCTGTACTTGTTTTTGTTTCATCAATTTGAAAGTCTTCATCATTTCCCTTTCCTTTGCCTTTGTGCGCTTCACCATGAATATGCATACCTTCTAAAGAATCTGAAATATCATCTAGAGTATCCTTTCTTGGCAAAATTGGGTTAGTTTCATCAAAAGCAACATGGATAGATTCTTCAATGATCATAGTTCTTTTGTTATAAATTTTAAATGCTTTACTATGCAAGGAATAGCCAAGGAATATACCTTCATCATATTTTGCATCAAACTTACCTAAGTTGTCTTTGTCGTTGTTTAGCATAAAACATTTACATCCAAACACATGAAGATGAGAAATGTTCGGTTTTCTTCCATTATACAATTCATAAGGAGTTTTCTTCAAGATTGGTCTAATTAAAGCTCTATTCATTATATAGCATGCAGTATTTACAGCTTCAGCCCAGAAATATTTAGGAAGGATTGTATCATTAAGCAAAGTTCTGGCTATCTCTTCTAAAGATCTATTTTTCCCCTTAACTACTCCATTTTGTTGAGGGGTTCTAGGTGCAGAAAAATTGTGTTCAATGCCATTTTCATCACAAAATGATTCAAAATCCTTATTTTCAAATTCTCCTCCATGATCACTCCTAATAGATGCAATTTTGAGATTTTTCTTATTTTGAATGATTTTAGCAAGTTTCTTGAAAGCGTGAAAAGCATCTCTTTTATGAGTGAGAAATAATGTCCATGTAAATCTTGAGTAATCATCAACTATAACAAGATCATAGTAGTTTCCTCCAAAACTCATAGTTTTAAAGGGGCCAAAAAGATCCATATGCAAAAGTTGTAAGGGTTGAGTTGTAGACACAATATTCTTTGATTTGAAGGAAACCCTTACTTGTTTTCCTTTTTTACAAGCATCACATAATCTATCTTTTTCAAATTTAAGTTTTAGTAAACCAATAACTAAATCCTTAGAAATTAGTTTATTTAAATGTTCCATGTTTATATGGGCAATTCTTCTATACCATAACCAAGGATCACCATCTTTACTAAGAAAACATTGATCATGATTTGATGTTTTATCTAAATTTATCATGTAAACATTATTTGATCTATAGACTATATGTTTTATATTTCTATCATGTTTGTTTTCAATAACACAATTATGAGAGTCAAATGATACTAGATAATCTTTATCACATAATTGACTAACACTTAGTAGGCTATGCTTAAGACCATCAACAAGTAGAACATTTTCAATGGAGGTAGATGAATTCATACCTATTTTTTCAACTCCAAGGATTCTACCTTTATTGTTGTCGCCATAAGTCACATGTCCACTATTCTTGGGAGAAATATGAGTGAACTTTGATGCATCTCCCATTATGTGTTTAGAGCATTCGCTATTAATGTACCAACTCTGCTTCAAAGAAACCTATATGATCATGTTTATGACTTAGGTACCCAAACTTTCTTGGGTCCTTGAATGTCAGTTTTGATAAAATATCCTTTTGGAACCCATATCATTTTAATATTATTACTATTTTTCCTAAAATAGCATGTAGATGCACCATGTCCTTTCTTTCCACAATAAAAACAAGTTAAGAAAGGAGAACTATTCTTTTGAGTGGATGCAAAAAAAAATTTATATAATTTTTGTTGTTTATCAGGTCTATATCCTAATCCAGCCTTATCAAACACACATCTTTGCTTTCCTAATATAATATCTAAACTATTTTTGCCAATAGTAAATTTGGCAAGAGAATTTTTTAGATAATTGATTTCTTCTATAAACTTGCTACAACAATTACATGAATTAGATGCTTCTTTACTATCATGTATTATTTTTATAGTGGAAGATTGATTTGTGTCAATTGGTTGTAAAGTTTTGACTTCAGTTCTAAGATTTTCTAATTCGTCATTTAATTTTAAAACTCCTTTTTCTAAGTTTGACTGATTCTTTATGTAAATCAATGAATGCATCTTGAAGTTCATCAAAGGAAATAGATAAGTTATTGTTAGAAGATGTTACCTCTTCATCGCTTTCATAATTTTTGGCCAACAGACTTAGATTCACGACTTCATTTTTTTGAGTCTTCGAATGAATCCATATCGCTGTCTTCCCAAGTGATGTAAGCTTTCTTTGCTTTCTTATCATTGAAGGTTTTATTTTTAGATCTTTCTATTCTTTTCTTGAAATTTAGGCAATCAACTCTCAGATGTCCTGGTTGATTATATTCATAACACTTTAGAAGAGAGGATGAATCTTTTCCTCTTTTCTTGGGTTTGAAGTTTGATCTTCTTTGATTTCCTTTGTTTCTTAGGAATTTATTGAACCTCTTTACGAAGAAACTAAAATCATCATCTTCCTCTATGTCATTCAAATCTTCTTTATCACTTCCTTCTTGAATTGAAGATGAAGCTTTAAGTGCGATTCCTTTCCTTTTCTTGTTATTTTCCTCATGTTGATTTAGCCTCATGAGTTCCATTTCGTGTTCCTAAAGCTTTCCAAAAAAAGTTGCAAGAGACATGTTAGTAAGATCTCTTGATTCTGTAATAGTCGTTACCTTTGGTTGTCATTCCCTGCTTAAACATCTTAGAACTTTGTTAATAAGATCTTCATTGGGAAATATCTTTCCTAATGATGCAAGATGATTTACAATATGTGTTAATCTCTTTTGCATATCCTGCATAGTTTTATTTTGATTCATTCTAAATAATTCATATTCTTGGGTTAGGGTATTTATTCTAAACCCTTTTGCATATGTTGTTCCTTCATGGGTTACTTGTAAGGTATCCCACATTTCTTTTGCATTCTTGCAGTTTGATACTCTAAAATATTCATTCATGCCTAATGCAGATGTAATTATATTTTTGGCTTTTAAATTATATTGTACCATTTCCTTTCTTCTTCATTCCATTGTTCCCTAGGTTTTTCTATAGTTGCATTTCCTACTACCATAGTACGGATGTAAGGACCAATTTCAATGGCTTCCCTGATGTTTAAATCTATAGCCTCTATGAAAATTTGCATACGGGTTTTCCAGTAATGATAATCCACACCATTGAATATAGGAGACCTATTTATAGAGTTCCCTTCAGGAAATAAAAAGTTTGATGAGGCCATAACTATTCTTGAAGTTTCTAAACCTTATACAAGAATTAAGCTCTGATACCACTTGTTGAACAAGTGGCCTCAATAAGTTAAGAGGGGGTGAATTAAGTTTAAAATATTTCCCCTAACAAATTTTAATTCTCTCTTTAAAAGAAATATGCAGACTTAATATGCAGAAAAAGAAGCAATGAACAATTTATTTGATGCTTTTTAAAATGTGCAAAATAAAATTAAACTGCAATAAAGTAAAAGAGTTTAGGGAAGAGAGAATTGGAAACTCAATTTTTATACTGGTTCGGCCACTCCATGTGCCTATGTCCAGTCCTCAAGCAATTCACTTGAGATTTCCACTATCTTTGTAAATTCCTTTACAACTTCTGAACCACCCAGGGATACTTTTCCCTTGTGTTAAAAAAAACTAACAAATCAAGAGACCCACTGCCTCTTGATTAACAACAGTTTGCTTTTGAAGTACAAAAGATGTTTTTCTCTCTTTAAGAGAATAATGATACAACTTGAAGAACTTATAAGAATCCTTAATAGTTTTGCAAGTGTTTGGCCAAAGGTTTTCTTGTGAGAGAATAAGACAATGAAGTTCTGAAAAATTCTGAAGAATTTCAAACATAAGTCACATATTTATAGGCCTTTGGTGACCTTTCAAAAACTTATGAAGAGATGTGACTTTTCAGAGTTATTTTTGAAATATCTTCTCTAGTAATCAATTATAGATCTGTGGTAATCGATTACACAGTTAATTTTTGAAGAGTCATGTGTTTTCTGTTCGAATTTCAAAATATTTCGTTACTGGTAATCGATTACACAAAGGTGGTAATCGATTACATCCTTTAAATTTCAAACTTTCTGAAAGCTTTTGAAAAACATTTTAGCTTCTGGTAATCGATTACCAGAGAGAAATATATATTTTCCAAAAATCTAAAACCACTTTAAAAACTTTATAAGAGATTTTGAAAATTTAAGTCTTTTTAAGGCCAAACCTTTTCAATCTTTTAAGAGATTCTTTTAACAAATAATGGACTATTGTGAATCGTTTCTCTTGATCTCTTGATCTTGACTTGAATCAACTTTGAATTGCTTCATTCTTTTGGCATCATCAAAATCTTCATAAAACATATGCATTCACAATATTTGAGTCATCTATAAATTTAGTGAAGAATCATATGGCTTATGGAAGGAGTAAGCACATTGAGATGCAATTTCTTTTTTTAAGAGATCAAGTGAATAAAGGGAAGCTAAGTTTGGCCTACTGCAAATCCGAACGACAACTAGTTAGAGCATTTGACAAAGCTTACAAAATCTAAGAGATTGAACATATGCTTAGAGAGAAGCTAGGTGTTGCGTCTTTAGTCAATACTTAAATAATTATTACAAAAGTTAACTGTCTTCCCATTAATAATAATTTATATTTAAATATTCTTTGATTATTTGTTGATGACAACTATATATAATTTGAATCCAAATCATGTATTCCTCATTGATGTGTAATCTATTATCAATTGCTTACTCTCGTTAAGATTGATGTCCTCCTGACTTTAGAATGGGGGCAACCTTCCCTCAACTCTAAACTTTTGATAATAAACAAAAAAAGGAAAGAAATATTCTTATAAGTTGAAGAGAAAAAAAAAAGATAACACTCATATGTCACAAAATACAATCACATAAATTATCATCACTGTTATCCTAGCTTCTACCAATTATGTATATTTTTTGCTTCATTAGTTGGTGGATGAAAATGCCATCAAAATGCCAAACAAATGGTGGCTTGGAAACTAAAAGCTCATTAGCTATTTTTTGCATTGATGGCCTGGATTTTGGGTGGGGGCACAAGCATGCTAATGATAATGTTACAATAAGCATAATTTCTTGCAAATCCTTTTTGAAAAAAGGGTAATGAGTCCAATAAATTTGAGTGAGACAGAGATGTGAGTTCCAAAATGAGGCAGAGATGTTAGACCAGAGAGCACATGCTATCAAGATAATAGTCGAAGCAATTGGTAGAGATAATCGATTACAACTCACATCACTTGCTATGACTATGACTATTGCTACGACTTCTTGTTCTACTTCTCCTAATTGTAACTCTAAATTGTTACCTACACTCACCAAAAAAGAAGCTAACATGAACAAGAATGCACATGTTTGTCTCAAAGAGATAGTTATTACTAGTGGTGGTAGTGATGAGCTTACCAAGATATCTTCGGTTGAAACAAATCCATTGATCATTCCAACTACCAAACATACTCAAGTTTAGTTAAGTTAACCAAAGTGCTTTTGGTTTTTTTACCTTCATTTATTGGATTGTACTGTAGGATAAAATTGCCCCTCCTCCTTTTTTTTGTCTTGTTTCTTCATGTTGTATTATTAATACCCCCATGTTTTTCTTTTCTTTTGTTTCTTCAAGTTGTATCAGTAATAATTGCAATTGAGAAAAAAAGAATGTTTTTTTTTTCTTCTTCTAATTACTTCCTCATAAAGACATTCATGGAAAGTGGTTGGAGAGAGGGCAAAAGGGATTTCTACCTGACTTTGGTACTTATCCCATTCCATAAAAACTCAAACGAACTAAAAACAGAAAAATAACCTCTGATACCATTATTGACACTAGGCCTAACAAACCATTGTAAGTAAATTCTCTGAGCATCCAATTCTTATTCTTATTCTTTTATCCTATTTGACAACAATAAAGCAAATGAAATGATGTAATATTTGAGCTATGCAGCAAAAAACTTGTATCCTAATCTCTTGTAGTTCTATAATGTGTGTGAAAACGTTATATTTATTAAAATGCTAACTTTCTGTGGTTCTAATTAAAAAGGGCATTTGTTTTGATGTGCTACAAGAATATCTCCCATTAATAGTTAAAATTAATCCCATTAGAGAGGCAAGAACGACCTAGGATTCCTCCCATTCCTCGTGAGCCCACACTCTCTATTAATTGATTAATTTCTGTCTTTTTTTTAATTTACTTTTGATACCATAATGAACCAAAATCTGAATGAACAATAAACAGGCAACTACTATACATAGAACTTTTTTTAATACCATTCACAAATTATAATTAAGGATATGAAAAAGACTCAAACTACTTGCTCCACAACTAGTATATTAGAAGCTAAATATAATACTAAGTAATAGCAATAGCAAGCAAAGCAGAACAACTAGAATTCATAACTTCATTAAGAAAAGTAGATATAGTTAACTCCTTGTTTTCCGAAAAAAGAAATCATGAAGACAATAAAACAGTTTAGTAAAAAAAAAATCTATAAAAATGAAAGGTTGTTGCAACATATGATAGTATTCCAACCCAAAAGAAAAAGGGAGTGTTTCTTTCAACTTATAGCTCTAGACATTTTGATTTTTTACAATTACAATGCTTGCAAGACTCCACTTCCCCAGCTATTTCCAACTTGCACCTACAAAAGGGATTTGTACTTATAACTTAGAATATCTAGGGTTTAAACAAACACAAATTGGCAATGTTGATAAAATTAACCATGTTGCCAACACCAGGCACATAAATGAAAACTGTAACAAATGACTGACCACAAACAAGAAAGAAATTGTATTCAAGGACCATGAAGTTGCTACTTACTGCACAACAAAGTTTTCTAGCAATAGAGGGAAGCTCACAGTGGGACAAGAGTGAGACAGGCCAGAGTGGAGTAGTAGATGAAATGGCACGACGAAGATTGCGGCAGACTATGGAAATCACTCCAAAGTAGTGAAGGTCACGTGGCAAATCGAGTAAAGGGTACGACAATGAGGGCGCACGAGGTGAAATAAAACATGTAAAATTCATAGACGATTTTTACAAAAACCGCCTTCGTAACATTCAAATCAAATGCGGATTTTGAAAAACCGCCTTCGTAACCTAGAAATCAAAGACTATTTTATAAAGACCATTGTTGATGCCTACATTCAAATACGGTTATGATAAAATCGTCTTAAAAATGTTGAAATTAATTTCAAAAATGTTACCGCCTGGTTTTCTACGTAAATTTTTTGACAACTGACATAGATGCATCGATGTTAAATCATTATTTTTTAATAGTGTCTACATATTTTACGGTTCCGATGAAGATGAATTTATTCAATGTTAGTGAAGTATTATAGCATGTTGCGCATTGAAGCTCCCCTTTATGCTATCCCTAAACAATTATAAGTTTTGTTTCTTTTGTAGTTTGATTTGCGAAATAGTTCTGCTACAAAACTTTTCTGTTGTTCTTCGTCAATAGGAACACACTTATATGTATATATTGTCATTCCTTTCTTAATTATTAACTACATCTGAATAAAATAATCTTAATCATTAAGTATGAAGAATATGTATAATAATCAAGATGGAGAAATAGTAGGATTCAGTTGTGCTAGACATGTTCGTTGTATAAAAAGTAAAATATGTAATATTGATTATAAAAAATTAAAGATAATTAATTAATATATAAATAAATATTAGACATTAAAAAATTCATAAAACAATTTGGTTTGTAAAGTAGTGAAGAAATGCAAAAAAAAAAAAATACAATTTGTGGTAATTTTTAACGGTCCAAATCTTCTGACAAATTTACCAGTGTTCAGCTCAAACCTGTCACAAACTGTTTGTGCATCAATAGTCCTAACTATCAATCCTAACCATCAAAACTTAATTTGTGACAATTTTTAACCATTGTAAATTACTTTTTGAACCGTCACAAATCGCAGAATTTTTTGTGGTGATAAATAAATAGTTTTATCGTTAAAATTAAACTGTGACTATTTTTTATATTTTAATTAATTAATAATGCATATAAAAAAGCTAAAAATTAATATAAAAATTGATAATTAATATTAGATTAAGTATTTTAAAAAACTTACCTTTAGACTCCAAAATTTCTAAATACTGCCTTGCAAGATTAAGTATTTTATAATAAAATAATATTTTTAAATAATTGATTAGTATTAATTCATAAAATAAATAATTAAATTATTCATTTGACATTTTTTTTTTTATTTTACCCCTCCTTATTCCACTGCAAATCCGAATGGGGATGAAGCGTGTATGGTGCAAGGACAATATATTGAATTAATAATCAATAGATCTCAAAATCTTCTAGAAGATTGAGTGGGTTTCAGGAAGAACTATTAATGCTGGAAATAGCTATTTAGAAATTATATGATTGTTATGGGTGCATAATGTACATGTTCCAAATAACATAAATTAATGGTTGAGGATTCAAATCCTAATTAATTTTTGGTATGAAATAAATCATATTAAAAAGGTAATATTGATCATGTGTACATAATTTTTGATAAAAATTAATTATCATTTTTGATAAAACCTACATCATATCAATGTTATCATCAACAAAAAATAAAAATAGCATAAATTGACCAAACACTTTTGAAATTCTGACAGGCTTGTAGGTCAATATTTTTAGGTCGAATACGTTGTATGCACGTTAAAAAGTTTAATGTTATTTGATCTTTAATTCTTTATTTAGTCCTCGTGGAATATTATAAGGTACGAAGTT
The DNA here is from genome assembly GCF_000004515.6 of Glycine max. Classification (NCBI taxonomy): domain Eukaryota; kingdom Viridiplantae; phylum Streptophyta; class Magnoliopsida; order Fabales; family Fabaceae; genus Glycine; species Glycine max. The sequence continues at coordinate 31,034,429 of NC_038253.2, read as the reverse complement.
TTGTCAACCACTTTTGACTTTGTAGAAATTAGAAATATCTATTAGCTGGCTTACTTTGCTGGGAACTTGTTCATTAAGCTGCTTAAAGGGTCAGAGGATTCGAGTTGTAGAAAAATATTATTTCATATATTCGCTTGTCTGGTTGGGGAATATTGCATGCAGTGCACCAAGCTTTTGATGGAAAAACAGCTATGGAGGAGGATCTACGAACCATATAGACATTCATGAACCAAATCTCAGCTGAAAAGTAAGGAAAATTAAGAAAAAATTGTAATTCTTAGGCAACTTTTTACTGAGCTTAGGCCCTATGAAAGTACTTTTGGGCTTTTATTGTGTATACTGAACATTAGGTAGAAAAATTTATTTGGGCTAGTGTTGACTTTATGACTTATGACCTTCTTATAAATCTTTTTTTTTCTTTTTTTAACTTATCTATGAAAATTTTACCAAAAATTTATTAAATATATTTTTATATTATTTTAATAAATTTCATAATCAATTTTATGAATAATTACTTGTTTCAAAATACCTTATAAAATAAATACTTAATAAGTTGTTTATCAACGTGCATTAAACTTCATTTATAAGAAATAACAAAAGATGACAAATATCCTTATCACAATTATTAAAGATTGAAAACTTAAAAATATTATATTAAAAGATTTTTTTTAAATTTTTTTTAATCATATTATTCAAAAATATTCATCGGCTTTGCTATTAACTAATCTATGCTAGAGAACTTAAAAAATCTCCATCTTTAGTTGGTTGGTCCTTTAGTAAGATTTATCCTTCTAAGTATATTTTTTCTATTCGTAAAGATCAAACCCCAAATCTTACTTAAGTAGACCTAACACAATTTTACTTGAACTAACAATTTATTGGTATTTTTTAATTTAAACTATTAAGTATTTTATTTTATTATTTCTTAACTATTATCTTTAGAATATTCATTAGGAAGGATCAACTATTGTAGGCCTAAAGTTGAGGGTTTGGGTAATTTGCATGAGGTCTAGGTTCTAACATTACTATCTCATTATACAAAACAAAAAGTATCATTAGAAAAGAGATTTTGTGTTTGAAAGTCAAAATTTTCTTACTTCAATCCGACTAAATTCATGAGTTAAAACATTTCTAATGGAGAACTCGTCTAGTAGTTTTTAGCTTATTTTTACTAAGTCTTATACTCTCATATAAGATTTAAGAATTCTAACAAACTTTTCTTCTAATACTAATAAACCCTTAACAACTTATAATAAATCTTTGTTGACATTGACATTTTTTTATTATCAAAAAATGATCTTCAACGAAAAACTGAGAAATAATCTTTTAATAGATTATTTTGACTGAGTGTCAAAATATAGTCTTTTGACTAATTGTACGGTGATAGAAGAAATGAAGATTTAGAAAACATTAAGGCATGGAAAGCATCAAGACACTAGAAGATATCAACGGTGGAGATTGAAGATACAAGTCATCAAGGGTGAAGATTGAAGACAAAAGTCATTGACGATGAAGATGATGATTGGAAGTTATTTGAAAAGTTATGAGTAGTTAGGAATTATTGTCTATAGATACTAATTTGTACCATTGTAATAAGGGTTGGAACATGTAATACCTTCATATCGTCTTAAGTCCACGCGACGCTCATAAGTCCACACGAATTTTATAGATTGACATGTTAGGACAATGTTTTCAACCAACATTTTAATTCCAATTTTTAGTTTCCTCTAAACTCTTTTACTTTTTCTAATCTCTATTTCTTCTCAAAGCTTTTACTATTCCAATCCTTACTTATTATTATTATTATTGAAATTGCTATTAGAACTATTATCAAAATATTATTAAAATTATCATTGGAATCAATATTATCGAAACTCATCACTCTCTTATTTATAATTTGTTTCAATGATTGATCTTTGATGTTGATAGAAGTTTAACACATAGATCTATGACGAAGGGCCTACCAGGAGGATAAAAGGCCTCCTAAGGAAGAATTGTCCTCTTGCTCAAATATACCTATGGAGTTATGCTTGTTAACGAAAACAAGCACATATTTCACGGTTAACAAAATGGCATGCCAAATAGGGGCCCCCAAAAAATGGATAGTATGTGTTAAATTTTTTGTTATGGCCATTAGTTATTGGCAACATCGTTACATACAAAATCCCTTCTATCTATATTCTTAATGGTCAATATGATTAAATTGAAGGCTTTCAAAGGGTAGATCTATTCATGCTTTTGATATTATCGGAGGCCATATGCAATACTTTTCTTTTCTTTTAATTGTTGATGATTATTGTTAGGTCTGGACAACCACTTGTCTCATCCACCTTGGATTTTGATGTATAACAATAACTATAAATTATTGATATTCTAATGAGTTTTGACAAATGGAGAAGATCAGTACATTAGAAGGATTCACAATATTTAGTATCGTCCACAACTATTGAAAGTATGTTTTGTTTTAAACTAGTGTCCAACACGCTATATTCAGTGAGCATCCACACTTATGTTTTGTAAATCAATATAACACATTGTCTTAAAGTAAACTCACGCGTCCAGTCTCAAAGACTGGGTGTGACAAAAAAAGGAAGTACACATGTATTGTTGTATTCAAATTCTATTTGCCTCTATTATTTTTGAATAACTAACATTTGAATTTAAGAAAATGACAGTATAGAAGAGAATAGAAGGTTTCCATGGAATATTCCCTTAAAGGTCGCTTTCACTACTGACAAAAAGCACATGGCATTGTTTGTACTATGGATAATCTTTCTCTAAAGTCTATAAAAGGTTGTCTCCCTAAATGAAGCAACTGACAAAAAATATAGAACAAGAGTGCAAGAAAATACGTGAAGAAAAACTCTGCTAAAATCACTAGACGATTATACACTATTTTCATTTGTTTATCCTTTGTGAAGCAAAGTTATTTTGTATTAGTGTTTAATTGTATATTCACTCTTTGCGTGTATATTCACTCTTTGCGTGTTAACAATACTTGTATTCATTCCAACATTTGTTTGTGAAAGTCAAGAATGGCTTAGTGTTAAACAATACTTAAGTTTTTAGATTTATGGGGAGTCTAAGAAGGTACCAGAAGTGGTGTTAAGAATACTTGTAAAGTCAGAAGTGGCAGGTTAAAACACTTGTTTTGTAATCAAGTTTTGATTAGTGGAACCCTTTAGTGAAATAAACCAAGTGTTTCTACTTTTCTCCATAAAGGTGTATTAACCATTCTTATTCCATTTTCTATTAACTTTTAACACCAAGTGGTTATTTGAAAAACTATTTCAAGAACCTTTTATTTGTCGCTGGAAGAACATATTGTTCTTTACTATATATATTTGTTTTATTCTAAGTGGACGACCAATGATTAAGACAATATTTTCAATATTATCTTTTATATCGCGAAAATTTTACATCTTTGATAAACACATTATTTAAACCCCTTAGTGTGTTTCTTGTCATTCCAATTATTTATCAATAACCATTTAGGAAAAAAAATATTGAAAACGCTGGTGATCGGTGGATTGCAAGTCATTGAAATATAATTGGACATGACTTGAGTTTGAATGATTTAATAAACATGGTTATTTTAAAATCAAAACTTATAAAGAAGTCCGGAAAAACATCTTTCAAAATCAAAAAATGAAAGTGCAACAGTTAATTGGTTAAGAACAATTATTCTTATTATACTTTAAAACTAGTTAGCCTTTTCTTGCACATTTCAATAAGGGACAATTAAAAAATGATAGTTTTCAACTATGAAAATTTCAATTGTCATTCAAAGTTTATCGTGACACTAAAAAAAAGAAATATGAAATGAAATTGAAGGTAGAAACTTTGGAATCAAAATTCAAAGTGGAGATTTCGATTTGAATCTTCGAGTATTATGATGGCCTGGAAATATTGATGAATATAATAATGGCCACTAGCATTTGATCAATCACACTGAGTAAAAAAAGGTCGAAGTTGAAAATATTTGAGGATGAAGTTTAGTTAAAGATGAATTGTGGCCTTAGTATTTCAAAGTCACGGCCTGTGAAAATAAAACTGTTGAAAAGTATTGATCGAAATTGATTATGTGTGTGTAGATTCTGATCTGGCTTCTCTGTTGTCCCTTTCCAAGTTGTCCTGTGCTGCCTATTCAAAACGACGTTGCATAACAGTTGTGTTAATATTTAATCGTGACCATCCATTTTCTTTACATCTCAGCCTTTGAATCTGTAAAAACACATACCATAGCGTTTGGATTCTTTCACTTGTAGCACGCAGCCATAGACAAAAAAATGTGTATCACCATGTACATCTCCAAAATACTAACTTGCTTACTTCTAACACAAAAAAAAATGTGTTTCACCATGTACATCTCCAAAATACTTACTTGCTTACTTCTAACATACAGAATGAGAAATGCATTGACCATGAACTAGGGTAATATATGGTAAATTCTATCATTAGAGATTGTCTAACTAAAGTCCAATGCCTCAAGTGATGGAATGTTGCCTTCATCTTGAGCCTAAATTGAATAGAATAGAAGTGAGTAAAATTTAAAATTGATATTTAACTGTAGTAATCTAAAATTGATATACATACCATAAGCATTCTAGTAAAACTCATTTGACTTGGTTAAGGTGGAAAAGACACTAAATGAGTATATGCTTCTGAAAGAATAGAAGTTGATTCTTGTAATGATAGTTGATTTAAATGAGCACATCCTATCAACGAGTCTGAATTTGATGCTTCCAACAAGACTTGACTTTCCTGATATATCATAGGTTTCGAATTAACACACCACACTACAAACATACTATTAAACTTGATCAACAAAAGAAATAAAGAAATGCTTAAAATAAACCTTATGAATTGATGGTTGCATGGAGTTCACTTTTCTTCTTTTTCGCCTTAAATTATCAGTCCAACTTCCCAGAGGGTTATTTTTTTCATCCTTTTACCATCTCTCTTCTTAAATCCAATTCCTTTGGATGCCAAAGGCTCCATAGCATACCTTGTGGCTTCACGTGTGGAATCACGAGGACCATGTGGTTGTTGGTTCAATCGAATTTCAGCCACTTTCTTACTAAGCTCTAACACCCCTTGATAAACTAAAGAACATGCTTCCGGATAGTCAGATGCCTCATCGGACAATCTCATAAGCATTGGACATAATTGCTTATATCGATTTGAACTCTCCAACCTAGGATCAACATCAATTTGCCTCCCACTATTATCATTGTACGTATCACATCTTGCTTGTCGTGTCCACCGCTTCAATATATATTTGTTTGGAAGAAGCTTGACATCCTTGTGGAATAATATTCTCAATGAGTGACAACACAATATTCCCAATTGTTCAAACTTCCTACAACTACAAGTGATTGTCAATTCTCCATTCTCAATTTGGGATTCATAACTAACTCTGCACTCTCCATTTTCATCCATCATTGTTATCACATATTCACCATGAGCTTCCATTTCTTTTTTTTTTTTGTAGATATTTGTGGAAGCTATTAGATCCCACTCTCTTTGAAACAAATTGAACATGGGAGGATTGTACTCTTGAGAAAGTTGTCGAATCATAGGTGAACTTTGTATGATCATTCTTGGCAACTTCTAACGCATCTCATAATCTTGCTTTAACTCATTGTACCATTTTTCCTTGACAATCATTTCAAATTTCTTGAAGAATTGGTTGATGTTCAAATTAGGCCTTGTGCAACTCTTTATATCTGAATTAATGCTTTCACTTAGTTGTGTACTACGCATACCAAGCGTAAAAGCATACTTCATATAACACGCTGTTCATTTCTCTTTGATTTGGTAGGTGGAGGTCAACCACGTGTTTTCTTCTACATTGTATTTCAATAATAAGGTTCCCCATGAGGCTTCAAAATTAGTTTCTTCCTCATAATCATACATACACTTCTTGAAATCAGATAAGAAATTTGATTCATCTTTCATTAAATTGCCAAGATGTTTGATTCCATTTTTCATTATATGCCACGTGCACAAACCATGCTTTGTCTTTGGTATAACCTCCCGCAATGCTCTTGCCATGGCTTGGTCTTGATCAGTGAAAATAGTTTGTGGTCTTTTTTTGCTATGTTCTTGCAAAAAGGTTTCAAGAAGCCATTTAAAGGAGTCAATTGTCTCATCATATAATAATGCAACCCCAAATATCACCCCTCATCTGTAATGGTTAAAGCCCAAGAAAATTGCAAGGGGACGATGATCTCCATTTGTACAATAAGTGGTATCCAAAGAAATCACATCACCAAAGCATTGATAGTCAAATAACATTCTTGCATTGGCCCATAAGATATTTGTTATTTGCTCTTCTGAATCAATTTGGTATGCATGGAAAAATGAGGGATTATCTATGAGTTGTTGTTGGAAATATTGTAGCAAACACCCAGCTTCACCATAAGCCATATCTTGCCGCCTCTTAGAATTCAAATAATTCTTTGCATCTTGCCTGGTATACCCTAGATTCTCTGTACCTCCTACATATTTACTCATCAAATCAAACGAGGCTTTTTGTTGAATCCCTGCATCTTCTGCCACTTCAAGTTCATATGCTTGATTTTCAGTTATTCTTTGTTGAGAAGCTAACATATGCACGGTTTCTGGTGGATGGAGTGGGTGATTCTGATCATCAAAATATTCAATCACTTTATATTTCTCATTGAATCGTTTAACTTTCATACTTGCCATACACCCTGTTCTTGTCTCGGTTTTTGGATTGGTCATTTTAGGATCTCTTTTATCAGATTGATGTACGCCCTCCTTACAACAAACATATTTATAATGAGTAATGGAATCATCTTTCTTACTCTTGCTTGAAAAATGATCTTCGATGGATTATTGAGAAATAGTATTTTAATAGACTATTTTGAATGAGTGCCAAAATATAGTCTTTTGGCTAATTGTACGGTGATAGAAGAAATAAAGATTTAGAAAACATCAAGGCATGGAAAGCATCAAGACACTAGAAGATATCAACAGTGGAGATTATAGATACAAGTCATCAAGGGTGAAAATTGAAGACAAAAGTCATTAACGATGAAGATGATGATTGGAATTTATTTGGAAAGTTATGGGTAGCTAGGAATTATTGTCTATAGATACTAATTTGTACCATTGTAATAAGGGTTGGAACATGTAACACCTTCATATCCTCTTAAGTCCACGCGACGCTCATAAGTTCACATGAATTTTATAGATTGACGTGTTAGGACAATATTTTCAACCAACATTTCAATTTCAATTTTTATTTTCCTCTAAACTCTTTTACTTTTTTCAATCTTCATTTCTTCTTGAAATCTTACTTTTTTCAATTTCCATTCCTTTTCAAAACTTTTACTATTCCAATCCCTATTTATTACTATTGAAATTACAATCAAAATTATTATTGAAATTGCTATTAGAACTATTATCAAAATACTATTAGAATTATTAATGGAATCAATATTATCGAAACTCATCACTCTTTTGTTTATAATTTGTTTCAATGATTGATCTTTGATGTTGATAGAAGTTTAACACAGACCCATGACGAATGGCCTACCAGGAGGATAAAAGGCCTCCTAAGGAAGAATTGTCATCTTTCTCTAATATACTTATGTAATTATGTTTGTTAACGAAAACAAACACAAATTTCATGGTTAACAAAATGACGTGCCAGGTAGAAGCCCAAAAAATGAATAGTATGTGTTAAATTTTTTGTTATGACCATTAGTTATAGTAACATTGTTACATTCGAAATCCGTTATATCTATATTTTTAATGGCCAATATGATTAGATTGAAGGCCTTTGAAGGGTAGAACAATTCATGCTTTTGATATTCTAGGAGGCCATGTACAATACTTTTATTTTCTTTTAATGGCCGATGATTATTTATCAATAACCATTCATGAAAAAAATATTGAAACCGTTCGGTGGTCGGTGGATTGTAAGTCATTGAAATATAATTGGACATCACTTGAGTTTGAATGGTTTAATAAAAATGATTATTTTAAAATCAAGACTTTTAAAGAAGTCTAGAAAAGCATGTTTCAAAATCATAAAATGAAAATGCAATGGTTAATTGGTTATGAACAGTTATTCTTGTTATACTTTAAAATCAGTTAGCCTTTTCTTGCACTTTTCAATAAGGGACAATTAAAAAAAATGACAGTTTTCAACTATGAAAATTTCAATTGTCGTTTAAAATTTATGGCAACACTATAAAAAAAGAAATATGAAATGAAATTGAAGGTAGAAACTTTTCGATTTGAATCTTCGATTATTATGATGGCCTGAAAATGATGAATATAATAATGGCTATTAGCATTTGATCAATCACGTTGAGTAAAAAATGGTCGAAGTTGAAAATATTCGAGGATGAAATTTAGTTAAAGAAGATGAATTGCGGCCTTAGTATTTCAAAGTTACAGCCTCTGACATAAAACTGTTGAAAAGTGTCGATCGAAATTTATTATATATATATATATATATATATATATATATATATATATATATATATATATGATTGTGTGTGTGTGTGTTAAGATTTCGAAATTGAAAAAGAAAGATTGGTCTAATGTTACGAAAAAGGCTAGTCACCTGAATGTATGTTTCGAATGGGTATCAAAATTCCATTATGATTTTAAAACAAAAATGTGTGGAGGAAAGTCAATTGAAAAATAATTTCAATAAAAGAAGGCTATTGATGTGATATCAAGATGGCATTTTAAAATAAAATATAATGAATGAAATTTCAATTTTAAAGTTCTCATGAAATCCAACTGAAGCTGGATGAATTCTTGCGCAAAAGAAATCAATACTTATGTTGGATTTAGTCTACATCTGATCCTGCTCACTTGTAATTTCCCATCGAAATAGGAGGTTCATGAACATTACTATATTAAAAAACACACTGATAATTTTAAGTTGCGACTATTTTACATTAATTATTTAAAAATTTAAAATATTGATGGAGCATTATCGTTAGTTTTTATGGAAAACAAAAAAAGTATTAAAATAAAATTTTCAAAAACATAAAGAACTAAAATAAAAATTTTAAAATTTAATATACCAAAATAAAAACAACAATAAAATATAAAGGACCAAAAATAACATTTAATCAATATAATAATACCACCTTTAGTCTTATCTTAATATTTACGAATCAAATTTCATCTAAATAAATTCTTCACAACTAAAACTCGAGTCACTTTTGCTATTCTTCATATTATTTACTTTCATAAGATATATTGATGATAGTCTTAGTTTCTTTAGATAGCTTGTTCATAATTTATAATTTTTTTATATAAATAAATACTACTCCATACTTAAATATAAATATAAATAATTAATTTTACATTGATTAAGAAGTTGGTTAATGTTATTCAATTTTATTAATCATATTTAAAAAATATTTGTTTCCTAAAATATTATTCATTAGTATTTGATATCAAGAATGAAAAGAAGTCATGAACTAAAATAATAATTAATTGAAAAATATTTTTTCAAAAGGTATGATTAAATATTTTCCTTAAACAAAAGGCATTTCAATCCAATGATGTACTTACATCGTTAATATCCAAAGTAAATAGCAACAAAATTAAAAATAGTTTTGTTGGTGGATTCGTAGTAAGGGATAAAAGATTCCTGAGTTAGAGGCCAAGAAATACCTCCAGAATGCAAAGGTAAGAAGCTAGAAATTCTGAATTTTTCATTGCCTTCCTCTTGATTCATTACATATATTTATAGTGTTGAAATGAAAAGGATAGATATTAATCCTAACGGTCTTGCCAGCACACAGGGGACAAGCCATAACTAATTGCTACCCGCGGGGGAAAAGCAAAACGATGGTGCAAGCCGCACGCACGATGAGGAAGGCCAGCAGCACTCAAAGGTAAGTTTCCTAAATTGTCCCTCTGCTGCTCTGCTGTTGATAAAGCTTAGTGGATGTATTTTTCCCAACTCAGAGGCCTCTTCATGGTTCTCTTCGGCCTTGTGGCTGCTGCGCTATCATCTTCTACTGCTTCCTGAAACACCTTGTCCTCAAGGTGGTAGATACCTTGGAGGTCAGTCCAATTCTCCCAAGTTGCGTCTTCAGGCTGTAAACCAGTCCATTGGACTAGGACTGATAGTTGAGGGGGGTTGTGATTGTCCCATTTATGATCCAGGATGGCAAGCGGTTCAACTGCCGGATTGTTGTCCCATGAAGATGGCAGAAGAGATTGTGTTGACACGAGAGGACCATGGTGGGGTTTAAGCTTGGAGCAGTGGAACACGGGGTGGATTTTAGCAGTTGACGCAAGGCTAAGCGATAAGATACTTTTCCCACTAATTCGATGATCTGATAGGGGCCATAAAAACGCTTTCCTAGTTTTGAAACTTATCAGCGATCGAAGTTTGGCGGTAAAGTCTTAGCTTCACATAGACCCAGTCCCCAATTTTGAAGTTGACTTCTTGACGGTGAGGATCAGTAGAGTTCTTCATTCGTGCCTGAGATCGTTCGAGTTTTTGACGAAGGGCATCAAACATATCTTGGCGAGTGGTAAGGAGGAAGTCCACAGCCTCGACTGATGATGAACCAGGAAGGTAGTCCGGGATATCGGGTGGTGGTTTCCCGTACATTACCTCGTATGGCGATAAATTTATCGAAGAGTGATAGGTAGTATTGTAACACCACTCCACAAGGCTTAGGAATTTGCTTTATTTGGTCGACTTGTCATGAACGAAGTTGCGAAAGTATTGTTCAACGACGCGATTGAGGACCTCCGATTGGCCGTCACTTTGAGGATGGTAGGCAGTGCTCATACGCAGCTTGGTGCCGCATAGCTTGAAAGGTTCACGCCAGAACTTGCTCACAAAAATAGGATCTCGGTCAGAGATTAAACTCCGAGGAAATCCATGGAGCTTGCATACCAGGTCGATGAAGAGTTGGGCCGTGAAGTGGGGCGGTAGTGATCCTAAGTGGGCGCCTTTAGGGAAATGGTCAACGACAATCATAATGATCATGGCTCCATTCGAATTGGGTAGCCTGATAATGAAGTCGAGAGCCAAATCTTCTCAGAGTCGTGACGGTGGCGGAATCGGTTGGAGAAGTCCCGTCGATTTCTAGGTAATGTACTTCGTCTGTAAGCAATTCGTGCATTGCTTAATGAACTGCTGAGTATCGCGACGCATGCCCTCCCAGAAGAAGCTTTGTTGAAGACGACAGAGAGTCTTGGCCAGTCCCATATGACCACCTAGCGGAGATTTGTGATACTCTTCTAGGAGGAGAGGAATGAAGGGATTTCCACGATTAATCCATATGTGCCCCTGGTATAGCAAGAGGTTATCCCTGATTTTGAACTCTGGGCATTGCAGAGGGTTATCGTGAACACGATTCATGAGAGTTTTGAATTCTTCTAACACGGCTAATTCCTTCCTCAGGTCGTCCAGGAATTTGAGATGGGGCGTTGAGACAATCAAAAAAGCTTATGTTGTTTGTCCAAGCTCATGTAGACGCGAGAGTGCGTCCGCCACCACATTGTTGTGCCTTGCTTTGTATTGGATTGTGTAATTATAGCCAAGGAGTTTAGCGAGGTACACGTGTTGTTCTAAGGTCTGCACGAGCTGTGTCATCAGTTCGCGTAGTCTTTTGTGGTCAGTGAGGATGACGAAAGCATGGCCCAGAAGGTATTGGAGCCATCGTTTCACGGCGGTGGTGATGGCGTGCAGTTCGTGGATATATGTCGGTGATCTGAGCAGTTTGGGACAAAATTGCTTGCTGAAGTAAGCAATTGGGTGACTGCGCTGCATCAACACGACTCCCATGCCGAAACCCAACGCGTCGGTCTCGACAACAAAAGGGACACTAAAGTCCGGCAAAGATAACACCGACGTGATGATCATGGCCTGTTTTAATTTGTCAAATACATCCTGGGCCACGGGAGACCATGCGAATTGATCCTTCCGTAGTAGTTGGGTAAGCGGCTCCGCGATTTGAGCATATTGGTGGACGAAACGCTGATAAAACCCAATCAAGCCCAGGAACCCGTGCAACTGTTTGGGAGATTATGGGACTGGCCATTGTAGCATAGCTTTGATTTTGGAAGGATCTGGCTCCACTCCCTGGGATGAGACAAAGTGACCGAGGTACTCAATACGGAGTTGACCGAAGACGCACTTGGATGGTTTTAGATGGAATGCACCTTGTTGCAGAGTCTGGAAGACACAGTCAAGGTGTTTGAGGTGAGCCTTGAAATCACGACTGTAGACCAAGATGTCGTCGAAGAATACCATAACGAATTTGCGAATGAATGGACGAAACAATTAGTTCATCGTGGCCTGGAATGTAGATGGCGCATTGCAAAGGCCAAAAGGCATTATAACATACTCATAGTGGCCCTGGTGCATCCTGAAAGTCGTTTTAGGAACATCATGCTCCACCATACGAATTTGATGAAAACCTTGGGCAAGGTCCATCTTTGAAAACCAGGAAGAATGGCCCAAGTCATCGAGGAGTTCGTCTATGGTTGGAAGTGGAAATCTATCTTTAATAGTGATCATATTCAAGGTGCGGTAATCTACACAGAATATACCTGTAAGGGCGGACATTGACCGGTTTTGAGTTTGGTTCGAGGTGAATGGTGTGGTCCGCCGGTCGGGATGGTGGAAGCAGGGCCAGAGTCTGGAAGAGGTGGGAGAACTGGTCAAGAAGACGACGTAATGGAGGGGGTGCAAAAGGAGAGCCTGAAGGAACTAGGCTCCGTTCCTGGAGTTGGATGTGGAACAGGGTTGCGACCTATTGTGTGTTGACCAGACATCGCACTTGGCCGTGGTGGATTTCAGATGGGCCTGAGTCGATGCAACCTTGAATAGTAATGGGCTCTTTATTATGCTTGAAAGTCATGGTGAGGTGCGAATAGTCAGTGGTGATTGGGCCCAAAAGTTTGAGCCAGGCCACACCTAAGACTATATCAGTACCGCCTAAGGCCATCACATGCTGGTCTAGGGTAAACGCACGACCCTGGATCGAAACGGTGACATCACAACAAACCTTGTCACATGTGATTTCGGTGTCGTTGCCCACCATGACAGCCAGTGCAGGGATTGGTTGCGGCACCAAGTGAAGGAAGTGCGCTAAGAAGTCGTGGACAAAATTATGGGTGCTGCCACCGTCCACGAGAATGATGAAGTTGTGGCCTTGATGCTACCGACGACGTGAAGAGTGGCTGAGGTCGGATGGCCAGACAACACGTGGAGACTTAACTAGGCAGGAGGGTGGTCTGTAGGGGTTGATGAGGGGGTAGTAGGCTCATAGGGGTCAGGAGGGTCAAGGGTTTGGGTGTCGTCCTCCTCGAAGGCAAGAAGGAGAAAAAACTTAGCACGACTGTGATGGTTGGGGCCATAGCGTTCGTTGTAGTTGTAGCACAAGCCACACTCGCGACGCGACGCCATTCCTACTTGGGTAAGGCGTTTATAGGTGGGGGTGGCAAAAGGGGTGGAAGAGTCGAGGAAGGTGGGAGAGTAGAAATTGGTTGGGGTGCAAAGGAAGGTGGTTTGGGGCGGGATGAACGACGAGCGTCGGTAAGTTTGTCCTCCTGAAGGCGGGCAAGGGCCACCGCTTGGACAAGGGACAGAGGTTGAAGGGCCAAAACCTCTCGGCGGATTTTCAGGAAGAGACCAAAAATGAAGCAACTTAGGAGGAAAGGGGTGGAAAGACCCATAATACAGTTCGCAAGGGCCTCAAATTCGACGAGGTAGGAGGAAACTGAGCCCTGTTGGGAGAGCTTGAACAGAGTGCCTCGAGGGTCGTTGTATAGTGAAGGGGCAAAACGCAGTTCAAGAGCCTAAAGGAAGGATGACCATGAGGGTAGGGGAAGAGGTTTCGAGTGCTTGAAGGCAAGAAATAACCTCGTCCAGCCGGGAGTGCAGGGAGTTTTGGGTGGTGGTGAGGGTGTTCTGGTTTTGGGTAAAGTGGGTTACAGCTTCCTCCAAACGGGATATGGTATGAGAACGGGTATTGTCGGCCATGGGAGGGATCAATGAAAGCACCAATTGGTAGCAGGGGATAAAAGATTCTTGAGTTAGAGGCCAGGAAATACCTCCAGAATGCAAAGGTAAGAAGCTAGAATTTCTGAATTTTTCATTGCTTTCCTCTTGATTCATTACATATATTTATAGTGCTGAAATGAAAAGGATAGATACTAATCCTGATGGTCTTGCCAGCACACAAGGGACAAGCCGTAACTAATTGCTACCCGCGGGGGACAAGCAAAACGATGGTGCAAGCTGCACGCACAATGAGGACACACACGATGAGGAAGGTCAGTAGCACTCAAAGGTAAGTTTCCTAAATTGTCCCTCTTTTGTTCTATTGTTGATAAAGCTTAGTGGATGTATTCTTCCCAACTCCGAGGCCTCTTCATGGTTCTCTTTGGCCTTGTGGCTGCTGCGCTATCATGGATTGTGTATGATTTCCTAGAGCAAGAAATCGTTAGTGTTTTGGTTGAGCTTTCTCTAGTTAAAATTCAGCCGTGAGCGCACATGCACAACATGTTTCCAAAAAATTGGTGGGGGCAGGTATCACTATGCCCCCTAAAAAGATGTGTGATTGTTTATGACTTTGAGTTATGACAATTATTTTCATGCAATGCATAAAATTATTAAATAAATAAAAGAATAAGGTCAAATAAGTTTTCTAAGATTTCAATAAATTTACGTATAGATTATTAGAGTTTAAAAAGTTTACTATTTTTTTAGAGAAAAATATAAGAATATTTAGTGTCATATGCAAGTCTTTCAATGTCATAAGTAAAAATTGTAGAGACTTAATTATAAATTTTATATTTAATAAAAATTGAATTAAACAACAAAACTTGTTTATTTTTTTAAAAAGAGTATAAAAAAATATGAACTTGTGAACGATAAAAAAAATCGAAATTTCAGTCAAGTTATAAAGAATACCACAATAATTTGTTTCTCAATGATAAAAAAAGAACTTCGTATAATTTTTTTCAAAAGTAATTATTTATTTCCAGTCAGGTGCAAAGCCAACGATTGAAGATACATCAGTCTCTTGGACCTCAATTTAACAATTGTTACTGGTTTGAATTCCACGACTAGGAATTGGAAGTTTAAAACCTTGAAGGTACAGATTGTTACTAAAAAACGGTGAAAAGAAAAAGTAATTCCCGAAAGAAAAAGTTAAACAAAACTTTTTTTTTAATATTCTTTCATAGTATTTCATTAAATCTCTTTATAACATTTCCTCCATTAGATTTAAACAAATATAATTAGTAATATTCTAATCCATTTAAAACTTAGTAAAAAAAAATTAATGACATCTTCTAGAGAAAATTTATTGATAAATCTATACTACTCTTAAAATAACATTTATAACACTTTGTCAACACGCCATTTAATTTCAATGACTTGTTATGTTAACCAAAGTCAGAGAACTAAAAATAAAAAATAATCATTACTTTATCACTATAAATAACCAAAAAAATATACTTATCAATCGAGTGGCCCTCCCTTGGATACCACCTCCTCCCAATACGGAAATCATAAATAATCATAACCATCAAGACTTTTGGCAAAGGAGATATAGAAATAAATAAACAACTTGAGATTCCATTTTTCACCTCTCTACGAGTCTATGACAACTAAAATATAACAATAATAATAAAGATAAAAATAAAACAAATTTACAAGGCAGCCATTGTCCTTACTTCTTGGTTCTTCCCACTACACTTTCCAAAAATTATATATATATATTTTTTAAAAAAGTCCTCCACTTCCAAATTTATTATTATTTTTTTATTGGACCTTCTTTCTCATTCTCTACGTTGACTCGAACACCAACCCCACCACCCCGGCTGCGTTCTCCTGCATCGCAGCCTGAACCGCGTGCCTGTGCTCCCCCTCGTACGTCACTATCAGCATTGCAGGATCGTCTGGTGCGCGCTCCACGTGCTTCCTCGCTGGGCACCCTCTAATCGTGCTGCACTTGTAGTAACCCCTGATGATAAAAAAAATCGACGTCAGGGAACGAGTCTTGATGAGATAAAAGTCAACTAAATCAACGGTCAAAATTAAATATCACTCACCTTGGGTATGGGGAACCCTTGATCGGTTTCTGACCGTACTTCCTCCACGAGTACTCGTCCGGTGGAATATCGGCGACTTTTGAACTAATCGCCGGCACTCTCACAGTGCTCTTCACCCTATTTTTCCTGAACACAAATAAAAAAAATTATTAATATATTAATTACTTAATAAATTTAATTTCTACGCACAACTAGCACAAAAAATCTACATACACACTCAATAAAAAGTTATTAACCAACATGTATGAAATGGGATTCAAATTTGCGGAAAGAAAAATATTAGTACTACTAAAGATAGCTAATTAATTTTTCAAAAGAAATTAATAGTCAACAAAGTCGATCAATATTTAAAACAAAAAGACTCAAAAATATTATTCCAAAAATCATTAATAGTAAATTCAACAAACTTACTAATTATAATAAATTTATAATTAAAAGGTAATATAATTTTTTACACTATTAATAAATATATAGTTTATATATTATAAAGAGATTTTATACTATCTTTGAATTGCAAATAAAATAACTATATTATAATCACATTCACGACAATTGATTAACTTTATATAATTTCTTTATTATAACAGTGGATAAAAAAAATAAAGTCTAGAATATTTAGGCTTACTACATAATTGTAAGTTGAATTATTAAAAGTTGAATAAAAACGAAGGGCAACCTAACATGGATGCAATAAATTAAACAGAAGGTCAACAGTCAAAGGCAAATAACTAGAGAGAGAGGGAGAGAAAAAACGACAAGGGATTGAATCTTGGTTGAGTTTGGCAAGTTTGAATTTGTGTGCCTTGTTTTGTTTCTGAGACAGCAATTTCTAAAAACTCGCTTCTTGACAAGAGAGGAGGAAGGAACCCTATGCTGTTTTGTCAATATCACGCGTGGTGTACCTATTTAATGCATTTTAACTGCACCACTACCGAAATCGTTGACTCCCAAACGCGGCCTTGCCCCACCCACGCGACCCTGTCACGTGATTAGTTAAATAAAAACACTTCAACGCTCTCCCCACTTTACACCGTCCATCCCACACTTTCAAAAACATTATCTTTCATCATTAATTACTAATTAATGTTTTGTATTTATTTCTTCTAAATTAAATAAAAATAAATAATTTTAATCGTTAATAAAAAAATAATTAATGATATCTTGTTGTATTTATAGTAATTTCATGTGTTTATATACGAATTAACTATTTTTTTTCATAAAGGGTTGAAATTTAAGATTGTTTTGATGGTACTTTAAAACATGTTTTTACAGGTGCTGAAGCCTGATCGTAATATTTTTTATTATATTTTAAATTAATAAAAAAATATAGTATTTGTCATATTTTTATATGAAATTAATAAATTAACTTATTTTGATAGTTTTAATCAGATAAAAATTTAAGAAAAAATAGACTTTTAAGTATACTTTAATTAATTAAAATTATGTTTAAATTTTATTAGTATTAACCAAAATTTTAGAAGATTCTCCTATAAAAAACTAAAATTTTAGAAGGTAGAAAACGATTTCATTTTTCTTAATTTATTAATTAATTTTTAAAAGACTTGGTCAACAACTTTGAAGAGTTACGACGTGCACCTTTCAAAAAGGAAAAACTGAGTTACGAACGATTTGGTGAACGCGATTTTACCTTCGCTTAACGCAGTGGCACTTGCTGTTGCCGGAGACATCGTCGGAGTGTTCGCGGTGTTCGTGGCACCGCTTCTTGAACGCCGGACGTTTTCCGGCGGAGGTCGCCGGTGGCGCGAGGAAAATCTTCCCATTGGAGACGCTGCCGTCGCCGGTGATCGCGGAGGACATGAAAGAGGAGTTAGAGGAAACGCTGAAGGTTTCCTTCGAGAACTCGAGCTCGACGGATTTGGCGTTGGAGCTCAGAAGCGCGTTGTGCGGCTTCGTGAAATCGAGCGTCACCGGCGTGTGGTGCACGGCCACCGGCGCCGGAGTAGGAAACTGCGCCAGCGCGGGAATATTAGGGTTTTGCGGCGGAGGAGGGAGTTGAATTGATGAGGTGGAAGCGTTAGTGTTGTGAACGGGTGCGTGTGGAGATGAGTACTGAACCGGGGCGCGTCTGAACCGGGCGTGGCCGGTTCGATTTAAGAGTGAAATAAGTTTCTTGAACTTTGAAACGGTAACGTCGGTAAGTTCGGTGTTTAAGTGAGAGGGTTGGTTGGAAAGGGTTCGGATCAGGTGTTTCATGCCCTTGAGGCCTTCTGATGCGGCTTCTTGAATGGCCTTTTGTTCGTCTAGTTTTGGGAACCCCATGAGTTCCACAGCCATTTTGTAAACTAAAACTATTATTTTGGATTTGTAGGAAAGAAAAGGAAACTTGAACTCTCAAAGTGTCATGGGAAGATAAGAAAGGAAAGCAGGATTGGAAGGGTTAAGAGAAGAGGGATATATATATATATATATATATATATATATATATATATATATATATATATATATATATATATTTGTGTGTGGGGGGGGGGGGCTTGGTGAGAGAGAGTGGCTTGTGTTTGATCAGAAGTGATCTGATAATACTATTATTTAATTTGAGATGAGTTGGAAAACATGATTTAGGTAATTTTTTATATTTACGACTTTTTTGTCCTATTATGCATTGTGTAGGTTAAGAAAATAAAGGAAATAAATTTTTAAAGGATAAATTCAATATATAAAAATTGAGTTTGAATCTATGCAAAATATATTTTTTAGAGAAGAGTGATGAGTTCTAATTAAATTTTTATTGAAAATTAGTATTGATCCAAATAATTTAGCTTGCAAGAATACTTTAGATATCATTGAAAAACCTAAGGTCCTAATTATGATGTTGGTGGTGCCAAATTAATATATATTCAAGATAACTTTAAAACATCTGGTAGTATAAAAATTGTTTATTGATAATTTACCAAAATTAAACTCTTAATAATTTTTAGTACTTAAAGTATTAAAATACTCAGTTATAAATTTTTACTAAAAAGTTGATTTTAATTTGATTTCTTTTACCAATTTATAGTTCAACCCAAATATGTTTGTTTCCTGTGCAAACATTTTTTTTATAGTAAAAATGGTGTTTCTAAACTAGTAAATCAAATTCCAGCATAAACTATTTTATAAAATAATTTTCATGTCTTGAACATATTAAAATAAATAAATATAATTTACCAAAATATCACTAAGCAGAAATTTGGTATTTAGAACATATAAAATAATTTCTAAACTACAAACAATTTTATCAAACTCCTACATATTTTTTTTATGTATGAGAATCGAAGATAATATAAAAAAATTTACAATAAATCATACACATTGCTCTATCAATTGAGTTAAATCTTCTTGATTTTGATGTTTAATGTCTTCTCTCCTTAAATTGCTAAGCAAGAAGTTGTATTGTAGTTAGTGGAATAATTATTACCATAATTTTTTCCGTGGTTATATAAATTTAACATGTAAAATGATTTTTTTATTAAAATAAAAGGAAGATTGATACACATTTTATACAACACGAGAGTTTAGATCTATAAAATTAAATATTTAACAAGCTTGATTCTTTTTCTGCTGTATAACACAAGGCTAGATCAAATTGAAAAACAAAATTGTGATAAGAGCCTACAAATTTTACTAGAGCATAAACTATTATAATTACAAAGTTAAAATGTTGATATTGTTTAAGAACCATGATACATATGGAGACTTAAAAGTAATGTGGCTCTTAAATGATCAGCTTAAATCACAAAATCATTTACTCTTATGTAGACCCAATCAACAATTTTAAGGAATTATGATGTGAACCTTTTATTATCAATAAAGGCTCCTATTAAAGAATTATTTTTTAAAAGGGATTTAAAATATGAGTTAAATTTTAAACATTAAATACTATATTTTTTTTTAAAGTACTAGTCAACAACTTTAGAGTTATGATTTGGTGAAATGTGGTGTACCTTTGCTTGAGGTAGTGGCATTTGCTGGATCCAGAAATGTCTACAGACTGTTCATGGTGTTCATAGCATTGCTTCTTGAATGCCAACACTTTTTCGACGGAGGTTGTCGGTGGCGCCGATGCTAGGAAGATCTCCTTGTTGGAGACATTGCCGTTGTTGGTGATGGCAGGGGAGATGAATGAAGATTTTGAGGGAACATTGAAAGTCTCCTTTGAGAATTCAAGTTCAACAGATTTTGCATTGAAGCTTATAAGTGGGTTGTGTGGCTCCATGAAATCGAGTGCCACGCTCGCCGGCATGCGGTGCACTTGCACCGGCACAGGAGACTGCACCAACGCGAACAAGTTAGGGTTTTCTGACAAAGGGACTTGAGTTGATGAGGTGGAAGCATTGTGAACCGGATTAGTTGAGTGAACCGGTGCGGTAGAGTGAATTGGGGTGCGCCTAAATCGGGCATGACCGGTTCGATTTAAAAGCGCATTGAGCTTCTTAAACTTTGAAACAATAATGTTGGCTAGTTCGGTGTTTATGTAAGATGGATGGTGAGAGAGGATTTGAATCAAGTTATCCATGCCCTTTAGGCCTTCCATTGTGGCCTCCTCAATGGCCTTTTGTTCATCTTGTTTTTGGAAATTCATGAGTTTCAGAATCACTTTTTGTGAAGATAAGAAGAGGAAGCGAGTTTGGAAGGGTGGAAGGGTGAAAGGAAGGGGTATATATATGGAAGAGTGGGGGGTAACTTGGTAAGAAACATAAAGTATCTTGGGTTTGAACCAAAGTGATTTGGTAATATTTAATTTGATATCAATTGGGAAACATGATAATATTTTTATGGCTTTTTTGTCCTATTAGGTATGCGAGTTAAGAAAATGAAGGTAATAAATAAAAATATAGATGTATTAAGTTATAATAATAAAATTAGCTAATGTTTATTTTTAAGTGAATGAAAATATTTAAGATAATGTATATGATGTTATTTAATTTAGTTGATGTACATGATGCAAGTTATAGTATTGTACTATATAAAAAAAGATATAAAGGTAAGTTTAATATGCTTTATATAAATTAGGGGTGTAAACAAGTTTAAATTGATCTATAAACCCAAATAATCTAGTTATATTTCAACAGATTGGGTAGAGTCTTTGAATTGGGTTGGACTTATTTTGTCTTACCCAATTAAAATGGATTTGGGTATTAGGTTAATGAAGTCTCAATATGATTAATCCAACTTAACCTGACTTGCATATTATATTAATAAAAAAAAATCATCGTTAATGTTGTTTAGGATATGCATTATGTCATTTGAAATATGTATTTTTATATGATAGTGTTGAATTTAGATCATGGACTTACATTTTAAGTAATGTGTTGTTTTTATTCTTTCAAAATTACAAAATATATTATTATTTTATTAAATGACTCGACTACCAAACTTAGCACAACCTAACCCGATTAAGGGCAGGTCGGGTTGGGTTGGATAGCTTAACAACAAACCCAACCAACCAACTGTTTTCATTGGGTTGAGTCTTAAATTAAATCAAATCTAACCTAACTTGGACCATTACAACCACTAATATAAATCATTACAGTGGGATATATCGGTCAACTTGATCTATGTAGATCTAATCTAAATATGAAAGATGTTAAAAATAAAATAAAAAATTATCAAAAATAATAGTTCATTTTTTCTTTAAATTAGTTTATTAAGGTTTATGGACACCGACCAAAGAAATAAATACTATACCCCTTTGTCGGCACACTCTTTCCACTACATCCATTACGTCAATTTCTCTTTGTAATAAAGTTCACTCGGTGATTTCTCTTTCTTCATTGATAGATTCTCTATCTAAAATAAATTTTTCAATTTCTTCTCTTTCCGCATCTAGTCAACATCTTCCTTCTCTTTCAAGCATTTTTTTCTTTCTCTAATTAACATGTTTAACAGAATTAAATTTTCCTCTAGAAACTTTTAATATTAAAACTTTCACCCTGAAATTTTCAGTTGGCCTGAGTTACTTAACGAAGGATAAAAAAACTAACCCAATTCGATTATTTATTAAATTAGACCATATATGACTCAACTTGGGTCACTTACACCCCTAATATAAAATGGTTATAATTAGGTATGTGGGTCAACTTGGTCTGCATAGGTATGGTCTAAATATGCTTGTACATAAATAGGTCGAATTGGTTTGATCCATGAAATTAACACCCCAACATTGATTGATCCACGTTGGTCCTTGAGGTTGGCAAAGTAGCTTGTGAACCTAACAAAGTATGAAAAAAAATACTAAAAATAAAAATAAATTATAAATAAAATATAAAAAATAATACTTTATGCTATAGTCAGGAAATAAATACTTTTATTTTAAATAAAATTGTACATTTGTGTCCTATTATACCCTCTTGTTGGTACACTCTCTCCATCGCATCCACTACATTGATTCATCTCTCTTCAATGAACTCACCAATTTCTCTTTCTTCATTGATGATTTGTCTCTCTAAAATAAATTGTCTGATTTTTTCTCTGTTCACCTCGAGTCAACGTCTCCCTTCTCTATTCAAGAATTTATGTCCTTGGTTTATTTAACACTCTTAAAAAGATTTAATTTTCCTCTAACATACTAAATACCTAAACTTCTACTCTCAAAATTTTTGTTGGGTTAGGTTGCTTAACAAAAAACAACACACCCAACCCAACTATGTTTCATTTGGTTAAGTCTTAATTTAGACTAAATTCGACCCAACTTGAGCCACTTACTAATGGAAGCTTGCTTGAGAAGCTTTTATGGAAGCTGGATTTTTTAGCTTCAATTAGGTCCTTCAATGATGATTTTCAGCCATGGAATTGTGGCGGAAGATAAAGGAGAAGAAGTGAGAGAAGGAGCCATCCACTAGAGAATAAACTATGGAAGGAGAAGCTTCACCACCAAGAGAGTGTCTTGGATAAGAAGCTTAGAGAGGAAATTTCAATGGAGGAAGAGAATGAGAGATAAGGGGACGTGGGAATTAAAGAAATTAGGGAGAGAAGTTGAATTTTGAAGTGAATCTCACAAGTTTCACATTCACCAAATTTATGACAAGTGTTGCACATGTTTCTATTTATAGCCTAGCACACGGGAAGCTTCCTTGAGAAGCAAGGAAGGTAGCTTCCTTGGGAAGCTAGAGGAAGAAAACTTCCTTGAGAAGCTAGAGGGGGGCTACTCACACCCCTCCAATAGCTAAGCTCACCCCCATGCCAAAAATATAATTGGAAGCTTCCTTGAGAAGCAAGGAAGGTAGCTTCCTTGGGAAGCAAGGAAGAAAGCTTCCTTGAGAAGCTAGATGGGGGCTACTCACACCCCTCTAATAGCTAAGCTCACCCCTATGCCAAAGTACATGAAAATACAAAAAAAGTCCCTACTACAAAGACTACTCAAAATGTGCTGAAATAGAAGGCTAAAACCCTATACTACTACTGTACCCTTAACTTGTAGGGTAGGATGCCCTTAATTTGTAGGATACCCTACAAACCTAAAATGGCCAAAATACAAGGCCCAAAAGAAGAAAAAATATTCTAATATTTACAAAGGAAAGTCGACCCAACCTTGGCCGATGGGCTCAGAAATCTACCCTGAAGTTCATGAGAACCTTAGGGCCTTCTTCACCAACTTTAGCCCAATCCTCTTGGAGCTTCTTGCTTATAGCTCTAGTGACTGGTCCCTTCCTAGGGAGGATTACATCATCCCCTCCCCTTTGAAGTGGATTTGGCCTCAAATCTGTTGGTTCCTCCTCCTTAGTACCATCTCCACCTGCAAAAGGAATTAAATAAAAAATGTTAAAAGTGGTGTTGACTCCATACCCTTAGTCCTATAGGCATTTTTATTGATCCTCTCCAAGACCTGAAAAGGTCCATCATCTCTAGGACTAAACTTGGATTTCCTCTAAGTAGGGAATCTTTCCTTCCTAAGATGGAGCCAAACCTAGTCCCTACCCATTAAGAAAACCAACCTTTCTTCGAAGCATTAAGACAACGGGTTTACCTTTGGAACGTTTTTCTGTTTAATTCCATTCCATTCCTGCCGAATAGTAGAAACATTATGGCGTGCAGTCCCAGATGTTGAGCCTAAAACATTTTTACAAGGGGGGGGGGGGGGGGGAATTAGGTCTAAGGGTGTTGGAGGATTGAACCCATAGACAACCTCAAAAAGGGATTGCTTGATGGTTATATGAACCCCTCTTTTGTAGGCAAATTCTACATGAGGAAGATACTCATCCAAAGACTTATGGTTGCCTTTCAGCAGATCCCTTAAAAAGGTCGATAGAGAGACATCTTCACTACCTCTGTTTGCCCATCAGTTTGTGGATGACAAGTGGTAGAGAAAAAAAGCTTAGTTCCTAACTTAGTCCATAAGTTTTTTCAGAAGTGGCTAAGGAATTTAGCATCTGTATCTGACACAACGGTCCTAGGCAAACCATGGAGTCTCACAACTTCCCTGAAGAAGAGTTTTGAGATGTGAGAAGCATCATCTACCTTGTGGCATGGTATAAAGTGTGTCATCTTGCTAAACCTATCCGCCACCACAAAGATAAAGTCTACACCTCTTTGGGTTCTAGGAAGCCCATGGACAAAGTTCATACTAATGTCTACCCATGGTGTAGATGGGATAGGTAAGGGTGTGTATAGCCCATGAGGCATCACCCTAGACTTGGCTTGTAAACAAGTCATACACCTAGTGCAATGCTTATGGACATCTTTCTTTATATAGGGCCAATAGAAATTTTATTTGAGTAAGACAAGGGTCTTGTCTATCCCAATGTGGCCCTTGGCCCACCCTTATGGATCTCTATCACAAGTAATTTCCTGATGGATGCTTGGGGTATGCAAAGTTTTTCCTCTTTGAACAAATACCCCTCAGCCAAATAGAATCCATCTTAGGCCTTTTGCCCACAACTCTCATAAATGGGAGAGAAATGTTCACCTGAAGCATACAATTCCCTAATATTATCAAATCCTAAAATTTGAGCTCCTAGGGAGCAAAACAATGTGTGCCTTCTAGAGAGGGCATCCACTACCACATTTGTGTTGGATCAAGTGGCCTCAGAATAATTAAGAAGAGGGGGGTTGAATTAATTATTAATGTGTCTTGACTAATTAAAAAATTATCCTTCTTAATGTTACTAGATTCAACTAGGCTTTTACTACTAAGTTAAGAAAGTAAAGAACAAAAACAATAACTTAACCAAAAGTAAAAGCGACAATTAAAAGTATACAACAGAAATTAAATAGTGTAGGGAAGAAGACAAACACAAGATTTATACTGGTTCAACCACAATCCGTGCCTACATCCAGTCCCCAAGCAACCAACAGTTCTTGAGATTTCTTTCAACCTTGTAAAATCCTTTACAAGCCAAAGATCCACAAGAGATGTATCCTCCCTTGTTCTCTTTGAACAACCAAGTGGATGTACCTTTCACTTGAACTGATCCACAAGAGATGTACCCTCTCTTGTTCTCAGTATAACAACCCAAGTAGATGTACCCTCTACTTGTGCCACAAAGAATGTACCCTCCAATGTATTAGGACAAAGAATTCTCAGGCGGTTAGTCCTTTGAATCTTTGTAAGGGGAAACAAAAGATATCTCAGACGGTTAGTCCTTTGAAATCTTTTGTTTAAGGGGAAAGGAAGAATCAAAAGAATTCTCAGGCGGTTAGTCCTTCTATTCTTTTGGCAAAGGGAGAAGAGAGACACAAAAGAATTCAGGCGGTTAGTTCTTCTATTCTTTTGGCAAATGGAGAAGAGAAGAAAAGATAGCACACTTTTGTTTTCTGCAGAATTTTCACTTGCAGGAAAACAAGGTTTGGAAAAACGAAACTTAGAAAGCTTTTTGGCAAAGGAAGAACAAGAAGAGAGATGAGTAGAAAGGAATTCTTAGAAGTTCTCAAAAATTGTTAAAGAGTTGTAAAAATTCTTATTGAATGCAAGTCAAGGTCTTACTTTTATAGACTCTTCATGTCTGGTCAAGAAAACCATTGGAAGAGTTATAACCTTGAGAAAATCATATCAAGAGTTACAACTTTTGACCTTTTATTCAAAATTTATCATTGGTAATCGATTACCATAATCATGTAATTGATTACACAATGCATTTTATGAAAAGTTGTGACTCTTCACAATTGGATTTGAATTCCAACGTTCAGATACATTGGTAATCGTTTACCAATATAGTGTAATCAATTACACCATTTGAAAATATTTTGGAACGTTGCAAATCAGTTAAAAATATTATGAAATCAAATTTCGTCACTGGTAATCGATTACATGAAACTGGTAATCGATTACCAGACAGTAAATACTCTGGTAACTTAGAAATTTTTTTAGAAAACTCTTTTGTAAAAAAAATTGTGCTATGTTTGGATTTTTTGAAAAAATACTTCCCTTGTGAAGTCTTGACTGTTGCTTCTCGATTTCTTCTCTTGAATCTTGAAATCAACTTCTCTTGAATCTTGAATCTTGAGTCTTGAGTCTTGATCTTAATTGTTCTTGAATATTGAATCTTGAAACTTAATTGTTCTTGAATCTTTATTCTTTGAGACTTGATTCTTGAAGCCTGATTCTTTTGGAACTTGCTTAACTCTTGATTCTTTGGCATCATCAAAATAATCTTGGAAGTCATTGCTTCCCCAATCTCCCCCTTTTTGATGATGACAATCCTGAAATCAAGAGGATACATACAAGTTTTGTTCTACCGTTCACTAATCTTTTTCTCCTTTTTTCTTTTTCAATTTATGCTTAATTTTAAAGCTTTGAAAATATAATATCTTGATTTCTAAAATACCCATTTTTCTCTCCCCCTTTGGCAACATCAAAAAGGCCAAAGTGCGTAAAACATGAATAATTTAATCATACCCAAAGCATAATTTGTAAAACAAACATAAAAGATTCTAAAACATACATAAAGCAAAACATGAATAAAACCAAATTGAAATGCAAACCACTTAGTCATATATCACAAACCATAAATATCATGTTCAGTCATACTAAGAAAATATTAAAAAAATACTAAGTGTTCAAATGTCATAATAATATAGCCAAATACACGGCTAGAAATCAAAATACTATTAATAATAGTAATGTCTAAACTGATGGTAGTGGTGGAGGTAAATCAAGGCAGTCGCGAATGATGGTGACATCTTCTTCAACCTTTGTGATCCTTGAGTCCATTTTGTCGAATCACGTGTCCACTTGTCATTCCAAAGCATCAAACCTTTCACCAACATAGGTTTGAAGTCCATCAAACCTGTCCAAAATACTCTGAAGGAGAGAAGAGTCCCCTTCAACCGGTAATTGCCATTCATCATTATTTGGTTGAACATCCTTTTTTACCCAAGAGCCATCACGCTCTTTGCGATAACAAAAGGACGCAACCACAGTAGCACCGATCAAGAAAGATCTCTTGATTGTAACATAAGGTTCAGAATCAAGAGGGATGTTAAAATGTTGAAGGAAAAGAGTGACTAAATGATGATAGGGCAAAGGAGCATTTAATCGCAATGCCTTATGCACGCGATACCGGACTAGGTGTGCCCAATCAATTTGTCGGTCGGTATGAAAGGCACACATGACTATAAGATGTTCTTCAGAAACCTGTGCAAGGTTTGAAGATCTTGGGAATAAGATACGAACAATAAGATAGTGAAGGATGCGGCTTTCAAGAGCCAATGAACCGGCAAGCAGCCTTCCGGTCATTTCCGCTTGGTTGGTGCAAACCAATCGGTGGGCATCATGCACAGAAAAATCAAACTTCCAATCATCGTCCAGTGCACCTTCAAATGGTACACCGTCACTAGACAATTAGGTCAAATCATATAAGTAGGATTGGTCAATGACCATCTTTATCCCATAGACCTCAGAAATCAAGGTACTTTCTTGAATTTCAAGGTTAGAATAAAAAGCTTTTACCAATTCAGAATACACAGGCAGTTTTAAAGACATAAAGGGAATGAGATTTGAGTTTTGAAATGCTTGAATGCATTCGAAACTCTCATCAGAAAAGAAATCCATATCTATGAACTTAGGGTCAATGATAGAATGAGAGGAGAAGAGGTTTGTGTATCATATACGTTGTTCTTCTGATGAGAACAATGAGGAGGAGGAAATGGAGTAAGGAATTGGAGTATCCTGAGTCTTGGAGTGTCGTTGGCTTCTACTTGAAGAACCCTTGTGCTTCTTCGATGGTTTCACCATTTGAGAGACTTATTTGAAATTTCAATCGGTTGAAATGAAAGAGGATGAAAAAAGATGAATTTTGGGCTTTGTGGGACGTGATTTGGATAAGAAATGAGTAAGTTATGGTAGAAATACGAATTGGGAATGAGGGTTCGCGAGAGGAATGAGAGGTTTTAAATTTCAGATTTTGAAATCTGAATATATAAGAGTAGGGACGCGTTGTAATCAATTACAAAATTTGGTAATCGATTACACTCTTCTTGACTGTCTGTAATCGATTACAGTATTGTAGTAATCGATTACCAGAGAACATTTTAGCAAAACTAAATGCTGAATGAAATCTTAGGGTGAAAGGATTTGAGAGGGAGTCAAAATACTTTATATCTAAAAACTTTTATATGAAAATAAATATATATAACGTAATATATTTTTGAACAACTTTATGAATTTTTTTTTTAAAAGCAAGTAATTCACATATCATACTGAAAATCATGCAAGAATCATAGACATCATCAAATATTTGTTTTTAAAAGAATATACTTCATGCTTTAAGAAAAGAAAAAATAACTTAATCAAACATATAAGAAAATATTCACAATAGCAATTAACCAAGACAAACAAGTAAGATTTTGTTAGTCATCATATAAACAAGTTAATTGAAAGGAAAGTTTCAACCAACTTAATTTAGAAGAGAATGGTTTTGATGTTACCTTTTGCATGATTTAAGTGCCTAGATCTTCAAAGATGGAAGTCAGACTTTTGCTTTTTGCTTAATCTTCTTGAGAGATGTTCTCATCGTTCTCATAGTCCTTGGATAGAAGGTTGATCTCCTTCTCCGAACCATCGGATGAGTCATTGTCATCCCAAGCAATATACGCTTTCTTGGATCTTCTTTCTTTATAGCTTTTCTTCTCATTATTCTCGGGACATGACTCATTTGAGGGGCAGTTTGCCTTTATGTGACCGGGTTGATTACACTTATAGAATTTAAGTGTAGGAGAAACTTCTTGGGATCTCTTCCCATGGTTGAAGTTATGGCTTCTCTCCATTCTTCTATTTTTGACGAATTTATGAAACTTCTTCACAAAAAGTGAGAAGTCCTCTTCATCATCAGATTCTTCTTCTTCTTCTTCTTCTTCTTCTTCTTCTTGCATTGAGGAGGAGGCTTTGAGTGCTATGCTTCTTTTCCTTTTGTTGGTCTCTTCATTTTGGTTGAGACGTTGAAGTTCCATTTCATGTTCCTGCAATTTTCCAAACAAAGTGGCAAGAGACATAGAGGAAACATCTTTACTTTCAGAAATGGCAGTTACCTTGGGCTGCCATTCCCTACTTAAGCATCTTAAAACTTTATTAATTAAATCTTCATTAGGAAAGGTTTTTCCTAAGGAGGCAAGATGATTGACTATGTGTGTGAATCTTTTCTGCATACTTTGGATGTTCTCATTAGTGTTCATCCTAAATAATTCATATTCATGTGTAAGGGTGTTGACTCTAGATCTTTTCACATCAGTGGTGCCTTCATGTGTAAGTTGTAGTGTATCCCACATCTCTTTGGCATTTGAACAGTTTGACACTATAAAATATTCATCTATTCCTAGGGCAGAAGTGATGATATTTTTGAATTTTTATTCTATCTTCTTCAGTCCATTTATCTCTAGGTTTTTCTGTTGTTGTGCTAGTGCTTGAATCTACTATGGTGGGTACATAAGGTCCTATTTCTATTGCTTCCCAAATGTTTAAATCTATGGCTTCAATAAAGATTTGCATTCGGGTTTTCCAATAGTGGTAACCCTCACCATTAAAGATAGGTGGCCTATGGATGGAGTTTCCTTCAGGAAACAGAGAATTTGAGGAGGCCATGAATCTTGAAGTTGTGAAACTTTTCTCAAGATACATGCTTTGATACCACTTGTTGGATCAAGTGGCCTCTGAATAATTAAGAAGGGGAGGTTAAATTAATTATTAATGTGTCTTGACTAATTAAAAAATTATCCTTCTTAATGTTACTAGATTCAACTAGGCTTTTACTACTAAGTTAAGAAAGTAAAGAACAAAAACAATAACTTAACCAAAAGTAAAAGCGGCAATTAAAAGTACACAACAAAAATTAAAGAGTGTAGGGAAGAAGAAGACAAACACAAGATTTATACTGGTTCGGCCACAATCCGTGCCTACATCCAGTTCCCAAGCAACCAACAGTTCTTGAGTTTTCTTTCAACCTTGTAAAATCCTTTACAAGCCAAAGATCCACAAGGGATGTACTCTCCCTTGTTCTGTTTGAACAACCAAGTGGATGTACCCTCCACTTGAACTGATCTAGAAGAGATGTACCCTCTCGTGTTCTCAGTATAACAACCTAAGTAGATGCACCCTCTACTTGTATCACAAAGGATGTACCCTCCAATGTGTTAGGACAAAGAATTCTCAGACGGTTAGTCCTTTGAAATCTTTTGTTTAAGGGGAAGGGAAGAATCAAAGGAATTCTCAGGTGGTTAGTCCTTTGAATTCTCTTGGAAAGAGAGAAGGGACACACAAAAGAATTCAGGCGGTTAGTCCTTCTATTCTTTTGGCAAAGGGAGAAGAGAGACACAAAATAATTCAGACGATTAGTCCTTCTATTCTTTTGGCAAAGGGAGAAGAGAAGAAAAGATAGCACACTTTTTTTTTTCTGCAGAATTTTCACTTGTAGAAAAATAAGGTTTGGAAAAACGAAACTTAGAAAGCTTTTTGGCAAAGGAAGAACAAGAAGAAAGATGAGTAGAAAGGAATTCTTAGAAGTTCTCAAAAATTGTTAAAGAGTTGTAAAAGTTCTTATTGAATGTAAGTCAAGGTCTTACTTTTATAAACTCTTCATGTCTGGTCAAGAAAACCATTGGAAGAGTTATAACCTTGAGAAAATCATGTCAAGAGTTACAAGTTTTGACCTTTTATTCAAAATTTATCACTGGTAATCGATTACCATAATCATGTAATCGATTACACAATGCATTTTATGAAAAGTTGTGACTCTTCACAATTGGATTTGAATTCCAACGTTCAGATACACTGGTAATCGATTACCAATATAGTGTAATCGATTACACCATTTGAAAAATATTTTGGAACGTTGCAAATCAGTTAAAAACATTTTGAAATCAAATTTGGTCATTGGTAATCGATTACATGAAATTGGTAATCGATTACCAGAGAGTAAATACTCTGGTAACTTAGAAATTTTTTTGAGAAAACTCTTTTGTAAAACAAAATTGTGCTATGTTTGGATTTTTTGAAAAAATACTTCCCTTGTGAAGTCTTGACTGTTGTTTCTCGATTTCTTCTCTTGAATCTTGAATCTTGATCTTGATTATTCTTGAATCTTGAAACTTAATTGTTCTTGAATTTTGATTCTTTGAGACTTGATTCTTGAAGCCTGATTCTTTTGGAACTTGCTTAACTCTTGATTCTTTGGCATCATCAAAATAATCTTGGAAGTCATTGCTTCCACAATTTGTTTTTCCCTTTTTGTATTTGATAACATATGGAAATTGCTCTAGGTACTTAAGTGATTCATGATCACTATGAATGACAAATTCCTTGTAAACAATGTTCCCAAGTTTGGAGGGCTCTTATTAAGGCATAAAGCTCTTTATCATATGTGGGGTAGTTGAGGGTGACACTATGAAGTTTTTCACTAAAATAAGCAATAGGGTGTCCACCTTGCAACAAGACAGCTCTCACACCCACTCCAGAGGCATCACATTCTAGCTCAAAAGTTTTAGAAAAGTCAAGAAGAGCTAGAACAGGTGCCTTGGTGAGTTTTTCTTTGAGCAAAGCGAAGGCTTGCTCTTGTCTTTCGCCCCAAGTGAATGCCACATTCTTCTTCACCAGCTCATTGAGAGGTGAGGCAAGTGTAGAGAAATTAGGAACAAACCTTATGTAAAAGCTTGCTAACCCATGGAAGCTCCTAATATCTCCTACACTTTTTGGGGTGGGGCATTCTTGGACGGCCTTGATTTTCTCATGGTCCACTTGGATCCCATTTCTACCAACTACAATTCCTAAGAAAACTATATTATCTACACAAAAGGTACACTTCTCTATATTGGCATAGAGAGTGTTTTTCCTAAGAACTGAAAGAACTTGCCTCAGATGTCCTAAGTGATCATCTAGGCTCCTACTGTACCCTAAAATATTATCAAAATAAACAACTACAAATCTACCTATGAAATCCCTTAAGACATCATGCATAAGCATCATAAAAGTGCTTGGTGCATTAGTGAGCCCAAAAGGCATCACTAGTCATTCATACAAACCAAACTTGGTCTTGAAAACGGTTTTTCAGTCATCACCCTCTTTCATCCTGATTTGGTGATAACCACTTTTAAGATCAATTTTTGAAAAGATATTAGCACCATGCAACTCATCAAGAAAATCATCAAGTCTAGGAATGAGGTGCCTATACTTTCCAGTAATGTTGTTGATGGCTCTGCAATTTGTACACATTCTTCGTTTACCATCCCTTTTGGGCACCAACAACACTGGCACAACACAAGGGCTTAGGCTCTCTTGGACCTAGCCTTTCTCTAACAATTCCTTAACCTAAGACTCTATCTCCTTAGTTTCTTGAGGGCTAGTCCTATAGGCTGGCCTATTAGGAAGGCTGGCTCCTGGGACTAAGTCTATTTGGTGTTCTATGTAGAAGCAAGCTTCATGATGAATCAAGATTGATTCAAAGAGTTTTGATGATAACAAAGATGATGACAAAAAACTCAAAAGTCAAGAACACTTCACGATAACAAAGATGATAATCTCAAGAATCAAAGAATGAGTTCAAGATTGAATCAGGTACACTTCAAGGATCAAGAAGAAAGTTGAATTCAAGAATCAAGAATCAAGAATCAAGTTTCAAGATTCAAGTTCCAAGAATCAAGATCAAGATTCAAGACTCAAGATTCAAGAATCAAGAGAAGACTCAATCAAGATAAGTATTAAAAAGTTTTTTTCAAAAACTGAGTAGCACATGAATTTTTCTCAAATCCTTTTATCAAAGAGTTTTTACTCTCTGGTAATCGATTACCAGATTATTGTAATAGATTACCAGTAGCAAAATGGCTTTCAAAAAACTTTCAAACTGAATTTACAACGTTCCAATTAATTTCAAAATGTTGTAATCGATTACAATGATTTGGTAATCGATTACCAGTGTGTTTGAACGTCGAAATTCAAATTTAATTGTGAAGAGTCACATCCTTTCACAAAAAAACTTTGTGTAATCAATTACACTGATTTGGTAATCGATTACCAGTGATAGTTTCTAAACAAAATCAAAAGATGTAACTCTTCCAATAGTTTTCAAGTTTTTCTAAAAGTTATAACTTTTCCAAATAGTTTTTAAGTTTTTTAAAGGTTATAACTCTTCTAATTGTTCTCTTGACCAGACATGAAGAGTCTATAAAAGCAAGAGTTTGATTTGCATTTCAAGTATCTTTCAATTCATTCTTTAGACAACAAACTTTTCCCAATTGATTTATGAATCTCTTTGAACTCCTTCTTCTTCTTCTTTTATCAAAATCCTTCAAAAGTTTTCTGGTTTTCCAAACCTTGAAAACTTGTGCTATTCATCTTTTTCATTCCCTTCTCCCTTTGCCAAAAAGAATTCGCCAAGGACTAACCACCTGAATTCTTTTTGTGTCTCTCTTCTCCCTTTTCCAAAAGAACAAAGGACTAACCGTCTGAATTCTTTTGTGTCTCCCTTCTCCTTTGTCAAAGAATTCAAAACGACATAGTCTGAGAATTCTTTTGATTCTTCCCTTTCCCATATACAAAAGATTTCAAAGGACTAACCGCCTGAGAATCCTTTTGTATCCCCATTCACAAAGTTTCAAAGGTTTAACCGCCTGAGAACTTTGTCTTAACACATTGGAGGGTACATCCTTTGTGGTACAAGTAGAGGGTACATCTACTTGGGTTGTTGACTGAGAACAAGAGAGGGTACATCTCTTGTGGATCAGTTCTAGTGGAGGGTACATCCACTAGGTTGTTCAAAGAGAACAAGGGAGGGTACATCCCTTGTGGATCTTTGCTTGTAAAGAAATTTTACAAGGTTGAAAAAAATCTCAAGGACCGCAGGTCGCTTGGGGACTGGATGTAGGCACAGGTTGTTGCCGAACCAATATAAAAACTCTTGTGTGTTTGTCTCCTTCTTCCCTACTCTTTTAATTTCCGCTATGCATTTTAATTCCCACTTTTACTTTTGGTTAAGTTTCTTTTCTATTCTTCATTTACTTAACAACATAGTAAAAGCCTTAGAAGAGTAAATTTTTAATTAGTAAAGGTTTAGGAATAATTAATTCAACCCCCCCTTCTTAATTATTCTGAGGCCACTCGATCCAACATTCTATTCCCCTGAGAGGAGGTAGCCTAGGGGGTATCTCTTTAGGAAATATATCACCAAATTCATGTAAAAGTTCTTGGACCTTTAGGGGTAAGGTCTCAAATGTAGGAATTGTGGCAGTGCTAAAGGAGGTTTCCCTTGATAGGAGAAGGTAGAAGGACTGTTTAAGAAGGAGTGCTTTTTTTATATCACCTTTTGTTGCAAAATGATTTTCCTTCTTAACAATCATCTTGGAGGAATCCTTTTCCTCTTTTTCCTTCCCCTTGGCCTTTGAAGACAAGGCCTTAATATCCTTCTTTTTCTTCTTTTTTTTTTCTAGTTTTTCTTCCTCATCCCTTTTATCTTTCATAGTTAGTTGATCTTTGGCCACCTGTGAAGGTGTTTGAGGATGCAACACAAACTTTGTTCCAAGGTGGGTGAGGGTTATCTCTTTAGTTAGGCCATTATAGATTATTTTTGTATCATATTGCCATGGTCTACTTAAGAGAAGGTGTCTTGCCTCCATAGGAACTACATCACAAATCACTTCATTCTTATATGTTCCAATGGAGAAGGGCACTTTCACTTGTTGATTGACTATCATCTCCCCTTGCCCATTGAGCCATTGAAGTTTGTAAGACTTTGGATGAGAAGTGATAGCAAAGCTCAATTTAGAGACTAATCTTGTGCTATAACAATTGCAACATGAACCACTATCTACAATGAGAAAGCATGTGTTATAAAATTTTTTACACCCTGTGTGAAAAATATTCTCTCTTTGAGATTGGGTCAAGTCATAAAATTATCCTCCTAGAAGCTTTCTGACCATTAAAAGGTCCCATTCTTCTTAGGGGTAGATTTCTTCACTAGATTCTTCCCCTTTTTCTTCTTCACTTTCACTAGAGGAAGGTGAAGTAGTAGCCTCATCTTGGCTACTATAAATGTATGGGTCCCTCATAATCATGGTTTTCTTGGTGGGGCATTGAGAAGCAATGTGTCCTCTTCCAATACATTTAAAACATTTTATGGAGCTAGTCTTTTCTTGCATACTAGTCTTAAGGGGTTGCTTTTCTATTGTCTTTCCCTTATCATCTTTGGGCTTAGAAGGTGCAGCCCCTAAGATGCCTTGACCTTGGTCTTTCTTTGGATAAGACTGGAGTGAATAGACATTTTGGTCCCTGTCTTTGTAGCCATTTTGCAAATTAGTCCTTATCTTATTGAAATGTAAAAAATAGCCCCTATCTTTGCATAAGTATTGCAAAATAGTCCTTGCTATTAAATTTGAAAGTAACACCGTTAGTGAGGTGCATTGTTGGCAATTTTAGTGTCACGTAGACGTTTCAGGTATGAGAAGGCAACAAGTTGTTTCATCACTCTCTGTTGATGATAAAGGAGTGGCTTATGATGTTGCTGTTCATCACTTTCCTGGTCCTAGTTTGCAACCACTGAAGAAAATACTGAGGACAACAAGGTAGTTGTGGAGGAAAAAGGGTTGAGTGGTGTTGGGGACAAGGTTGATTTGGAGGAAAAAGTGACTAGTGTTGAGGACAAAGTGGTTGTGGAGGAAAAAGTGAGTTGTGTTGAGGATAAACAAGTGGTTTCGAAAACGATTGAGCAAGAGAAAAAGGTGGTGGAACCTGTGGAGAAAGAAAAAGTTGTCACACGGTGGATGCTCTTCCCTATTATAGGGCAAAGGTTTGTGTGACTATGACTCTGAGCTTTATAACATTATATGAAAATGATGTTATCTATTCTCCTTATCCAATGAAGGAATGAATAATCTACAGATTGCAATCTAGCAATACTTGTTCTTTCCTCTTCCCTAAGCCTAGCTCTCAAAAGGAGTAGTTCCATTTGTTGCCTATACTCGTCAACACTCACACTCCCTTCTTTGGAGCTTGTCCATAAGCTCTCTTTCATAGTAGGAGGGGATGTGCCTCTTCCTAAGGGCACTTTTCAAGTCATTCCAATACTCTACTAGAGGATCCCTATGAATCCTTCTTTCCCTAACAAGGGAAGTCCACCAATAGAGGGCATACCCTTGTAAGTATGGGAGGTTAATGTTAGCCTATTGAGGCTTTCCTTCCTTTTCTCTCCTATGGGAGTGAGGTCTAGGATATGACCTATGCCTTCCTCCATAATAGTCACTAAGTTCTTCACTTAGGCTCTTGCAATAGTTATGACTACTATAGAAGGCATGTTTTTCTTTTCTTAACTCTTTTAGTATTTTCCTTCTTTCTTCTTCCCTTATTTGTTCCTTCTCATCTTGATTTATTTCTACCTTTTCTTTTCCTTTTTCTTTTCTTTCTAGTTTTTCTTTCCATAACTTGACGGAACTCAACTCATCTAATATTCTAGATAGAGGGTCCTTATGACTAGTACCCTCACCATTAACACTAGATGAATGATGACTCATGTTGGTTCCTAAGTTAGTTGTGGTTCTTTCTTGTTAGGGGTTTGCAAAAAAGTAAAAGCTAGGGTTCAAAAGAACTCAAGATAAGCATGATAAGCAAGAAGAAAGTATTATGTAATATCAAGATAAACTAGGCGTGACTAGTAAAGAAAATAAGCTATGAAAGTAAGCAAGAAATTAAAGTCTAAGAAATGTAAACTAGGCGGATCCTAGGAGTGTATCAGATGACCACATTTAAAATAAATTATAAAAAAATATATAAAAAATGATACTTTATACTATAGTCAGGAAATAAATACTTTTATTTTAAATAAAATTGTAAATTTGTGTCCTATTATACCTTCTTGTTGGTACACTCTATCCATCACATCAACTACATTGATTCATCTCTCTTCAATGAACTCACCAATTTCTCTTTCTTCATTGATGATTTGTCTCTCTAAAATAAATTGTCTGATTTTTTCTCTATTCACCTCGAGTCAACGTCTCCCTTCTCTATTCAAGAATTTATGTCCTTGGTTTATTTAACACACTTAACAAGATTAAATTCTCCTCTAACATACTAAATACCCAAACTTCTCTCAAAATTTTTGTTTGGTTAGGTTGCTTAACAAAAAAAAAAAAAACACCCAACCCAACTATGTTTTATTTGGTTAATTCTTAATTTAGACCAAATTCGACCCAACTTAAGCCACTTACTGATGGAAGCTTACTTGAGAAGCTTCTATGAAGGCTGGATCTTTGAGCTTCAATAAGGTCCTTCAATGGTGATTTTCAGCCATGGAATTGCAGCGGAAGATAAAGGAGAAGAGGTGAAAGAAGGCGTCATCCACTAGAGAATAAGCCATGGAAGGAGAAGCTTCACCACCAAGAGAGTGCCTTGGATAAGAAGCTTAAAGAGCTTCAATGGAGGAAGAGAATGAGAGAGAGAGGGGGGGGGGGGGCATGGGAATTAAAGGAGATTAGGGAGAGAAGTTGAACTTTGAAGTGTGTCTCACAAGTTTCACATTCATCAAAGTTATGACAAGTGTTACACATGTTTCTATTTATAGCCTAACACATGGGAAGCTTCCTTGAGAAGCAAGGAAGGTAGCTTCCTTGGGAAGCTAGAGGAAGAAAGCTTCCTTGAGAAGCTAGAGGGGGGCTACTCACACCCCTCCAATAGCTAAGCTCACCCACATGCCAAAAATACAATGGGAAGCTTCCTTGAGAAGCAAGGAAGGTAGCTTCGTTGGGAAGCAAGGAAGAAAGCTTCCTTGAGAAGCTAGATAAGGGCTACTCACACCCCTTCAATAGCTAATCTCACCCCATGCCAAAATACATGAAAATATATA
Source organism: Glycine max (assembly GCF_000004515.6). NCBI lineage: Eukaryota > Viridiplantae > Streptophyta > Magnoliopsida > Fabales > Fabaceae > Glycine > Glycine max. The sequence continues at coordinate 30,996,084 of NC_038253.2, read as the reverse complement.
TAAAAAAAGTCCCTACTACAAAGACTACTCAAAATGCCCTAAAATACAAGGCTAAAACCCTATACTACTAGGGCACCCTTAACTTGTAGGGTAGGATGTCCTTAATTTGTAGGGTACCCTGCAAACCTAATATTTACAAAGGAAAGTGGACTCAACCTTGGCCCATGGGCTCAGAAATCTACCTTGAGGTTCATGAGAACCCTAAGACCTTCTTCAGCAGCTCTAGCCCAATCCTCTTGGAGCCTCTTGCTCATGGCTCTGATGATTGGTCCCTTCCTAGGGAGGATTGCATCACTTACACCCCTAATATAAAATGATGATATTTGGGTATATGGGTCTGCTTGATCTATATATGTCGGATCTAAATATGTTTGTACATAAATGGGTTGAATCAGGTTGGTCCATGAAATAAATAGAACAACATAAATTTTCTTGTAGTAGACCTTGAGTTGGCAAAATAGCTTGTTAGCCTAGCAAAATATGGAAAATGATAAAAATAAAAATAAATTATTAATAAAATATAAAAATAAATATTTTTTTGGTTTAATGAAATTGTAAATCTTTTTTTTTTTGTTATACCCTTTTATCGATATACCCTCCTAACTGCATCTGCTTCATCAATTCCTCTCTCTATAATAAAGTTCACTCACCGATTTCTCTTTCTTCATTGATAGGTTATTTTCTCTTAAATAAATTATCTAGTTTCTTTTCTTTCCACCTGAGGCCAACATCATCTTTCTCTATTCAAGAATTTCTCCTTTTGGTTTAATTAACACACTTAACAAAGTTAAATTTTCCTCCACAATTTTTAATATTGAAATTTTAGCCTAAAAGTTGCTCATTTCAAGAACTACATCAAGATTTGTGTTCCCATAAAAAAATTTGAAACCACTCAATTTCACAGTAGATAATGTTTTGATTCTATGTTAAAAAAAAATTACAACCTTATCTAGATTTTCATTAATCAACATAGATTTAAATGCTGAAATCACAAATATAGAAATTGAAAATGAAGGTATGCAACTTATTTTGGCAAAGGAAATTTACACTCATTTGCCAATTTTTAATATTGTTGTTTAAGACAGTTTCTCTCAATTTCAATATTATTCCAAATTTTCCAAAATTGTGAAAAATACAACATTCATTTAATTTAAATAAATAGTGTTAAGTCTTAAGATGAATCAAGTCCCTCAAATAGTTTTGATTTGATGCAAACAAATACTAAAGTTTTAAAAAGTTGTGTTTGAAATGCTAATAGATGAAAGTGTTGCATTTGCATATGATGAATCTAACGATGAATCAAACCATAGCAGATAAACACTAGATATGTAAGCATTTAAGATTAAATTAATGTTCTGCATGTGATCATTTGTGTTGAGAATGTATAAATATTATTCATTGGATTTGTCGAAGTAAAGGAAGTAGGAGAAAAGCCAAAGAATTAAGCTTTCCTTTCACATAAAAAGTCGTGCCAAAGCAACGTACAAAACTCTTCACTAAGCAAAAAATTGATTTGACCTTTGAAGCTTGATTTGGAGTGTTATTCAAGGAAGATAAGCAAAATATTTTACCAATTTGGAGTGACTGGAAGTTGTCAAGCATTAAATGTTGCATTAAATGCTCCAACGGACACCCAACTTCAAACGATTAAATAAAGACAAAAAAAAAGACCAATTAGTGTAAACCTATAAATACCATGTTGAAGTGTTGGTGTTACAAAATTTTGAAGGAAGCATTACTCAAACTCTTTGTATTTAAATTCTCTTAAGTTGTGATAGTTCGCAAAACACATTGTAAATCCTGAGAGAAAAACTCTCTAAGTTTAACCTTGTTTATCCATTTTAAGACGTCAACTTAAGTTTGTTTGCACCCAACCTTAAAACAATATTTTTATTTGTGTAGGGCCAGAAGTGGCTTGGTAGGAAACATTACTTTATGTTTTTCTTTTTTTATCTTAGAAAGGCCATTGTAAACTAATTAGGTAGAATCAGAACTGGTAGTGAACAATACTTGTATCCTTGTGAGAAAGATAGTTGAAACTTGACGGGTTTCCAAGAACTGGACATTCTTAGTGGTAGAGACAAACCAATATAAAAATCTATGTGTTCTTGCTCTTTCTCTTTATCTATTTGCCAACCCTTGAGTTGTGATTTTCGTTTTTACAAAATAAAGCATTATTACTTGTACAAGCCTTTGGTCTAATTCTCTTTTGTCTTCAAATCTTTTATTAGATGCTAGTGTGTTTGCAAAAAAATCTTGCGAATTTTTTTAAAATCTCAATTCTACCTCCCTTCTTGTGATTTTTGCCTTTACAATTTAGTATCAGAGCTTAGCCTCTAAGAGGCTTAGCACCTTATAATGTCTATAAGAAAAAATCTTGATGGAAAACCAAGACGTTCATGGTCAGTTCATTAGATAAGGAGCTTATCTCTCAAGGCCTTTAGCCTTCTTGGGAGATGACTATCCATATTAGAAAGATCGTACAAAGATTTACATCAAGTCTACTTAGTACCAGTTGTGGAACATCATCATCATGGGGATATTCTCATCATTAAACCAGAGGTGAAATAGACTCTAGAAGACTACGACATTCTCCAGCTCAACAACTAGGGTTGTTCATGGATTAGGTCAGGTTTGACTAAACCCATTACCCAACCTGATCAAAATTTTGTATATTGGTCGAGTTTGTGCACGCTTATTGACAAACCCGATCCAAACCAACCCGATCATAAACAGGTTGGGTTGGGTTATTTTAATTGGTCTTGATATTTAAAAATTATATTTTATTTTGTAAAAATTATAATTTTTTAGAACAATAATTTGTTTTTCGCCTAAAACTTTGTAAGTATATAATGACTAAATGCATTAAAAAAGACTAAAATTGTGAGAATATTTGATTGATATAATTAATGCTTTTAGTGCTAATACAATATTTTTATATAGAAATAAAATCTTGTATTAGCATGAGAAAATATAAATAAAATCAAGACAAATATAAAAACAACAACTTAACAAAGAAAAAAAATCATGGGTAGTTTAATTTAATGTGTTTGTATTTAATAATACATTTATATCATAATATATTTAATTATATGTTATGGGTTGTGCTGAGTTAAAAATAAATCGTTACCCAACCCTTACATTGATCAGGGATGAATGTGTTGGGTTGAAATTGACCTAAACTCTAAAATAAACCCAAACATAATTAATTGGTTCGGGTTCACTGGTTACCCATACTCGTGAACACCCATGTCAACAACAAAAGCAAGATATAATCTGACCTATGCTTTGACAAAAGAATACCACAAAACTTGTAGAGTGAAAATAGCCAAAGAAATGTGGGACTCTCTTCGTGTCAACTATGAAGAAACAAAGGATGTCAAACTCATAAAAATTACTATTGTTGAGACAATATGAGAACTCCATAATGAGAGATGGAGAGACTATTGAGGAAATGTTTGGAAGATTACAAACTCTTCTGAATGGTTTGCAAGCTCTTGGATATGAATACACAAAGGCTCAAATCAACCTGAAGATTCTAGACAATTTTCCTAAGGTGTGGAAGCCCAAAACAACTACCACTCAAGAAGCAAGGAACATGAAAACCTTGACCTTGGATGAGTTGTTAGGAGCATTACATGTTCATGAGGTCCATTAGCAAAACAAAGATCAATTGCTTTGTAGAGATTATGCTTCCCTCAAGATCATAAAAAAAAAAATAAGAGTTGTCTAAAGCTCTCAAAGTCAAAATTATTGAATCTAAAGCTTCAGACTATAACACAACTGGATCTACAAATGATGAGGTGTCTCTTTTGTCCAAAAATTTGAAATAGATCCTAAAAAAGAAAGGCAAGTTCAAGCAATCCTCCAAAAAGAAAGATACTAGATTCAAAAAGAGAAAAAAAAAAGGAAAACAATAACATCATCTGCTTCAAATTTTGAAAACTTGGACACATGAAAGTTGAATGTCACAAGCATAAGAAGAAAAGGCATTCTGGAGGTAAAAAAAATAGTTTGATGGCCGCGTGGGATGATATACACAATGAAAGAAGCAACAACAATTTAGATAAGGAATAAGCCAATATTTGTCTGATGCTTAATACAGATGAAAAAATTGAGGTAAAAACATGCTCAAAATTTGATACTTTATTAGATTCCTAATAAGAAGATGAAGTAGGGATGCCATATGATATTTTTCTTCAAAATTGTCATATGATTTCTTTACAATGTGAAAAATATAAAGAAAAATACAAACAATCTATTTGTGAAAACAATTTGTTTAAGAATACAATGCATATTTAAAGGAGAAAATCTAGACTCTAGAAGAGAGTGTAAGCAAAGCCAATTCTTCTGATAAATTAGACGAACCATCTTTAGTTTTAATAACTAAGAAATGAAGTAGTTTGTATAACTAAAGATTTGGGGAAGTTTTTGAAAGCTTATTTAAATAAATTACACAATCCACCTTATTTAAGAGAACTACTTAAAGAATTAAAAGAATAAAGATTTTATTTGAAATCACATGGGAATGCATTTAAAAGTCATAGAGGGCACATTTTTATGCATCCTAGTGGAAAACTTTCCTTTTTTACTTCCTTAACTAGTGCCTAAAGGCATTGGTTAGCATTTGTCTTACATGTAAGTTAACATCCATGGTAGCTTTATGTTCTTCTCCGTGAGTCACTACAATAAAGTAAATATATTAATCAAATTTGATAGAACTCCCAACTTTTTACATTTTATCCTCTTATGAGAAAGAGTCAACGTCATCTACTATGTTGTCAAAGGAGTCTTTAACTTCTTTGCAAGATGCTCCTTTGATTTTGATAAATATAGAGAAAGATCTTTTGTGGTCATTGGGGGTTGGGTTCAATTATCAAATTGTTGCATCAGTAAGCCAAGTACTTGTAACTAGTCATTCTATGCATCTTCAACCTTTCTCTTCTGCAACTTAATGAGTTGTCTTTTGCATCTCTTCTCTTCTCCATTATTTGTTAGCTTACACTCTATGAATTCAAAATGTATGCGTTGAAGGATCCGTTGAGTGCTAGTTGTTAGTCTTAGTGGTTCCTCATGATTTTCAAATTTGAATCATGAGAAGTTTTATGGAGATTGTTATTGCAACATGTCTTCTGTAGATGTTTTGTAATTGTAGTGAAATGTGCTACAATCTTCGTTCTACTAGTTACTTGTTCTTTGACTAGGACAATTGTCTTCATTAAGTTCCTTTGATTGAAAATCATCATGTATAATAATTAGCTTGCAAAGGCTAGCAAAGAATACTTAGTTAAACCTTTAGAGGTTTAGAATACTGAGGTGTTGGGAGCTTATGGAGGCTTTAAAAAGAAAGAATGTTACTTGTAAGGGTGCTTGGTTTTAGCAGAAAAACCTACAAGTGTAGGTACTAGACATAGTCTAAGTTGAGGTAAACCAATATAATTTATTTGTGTATTGTATCTTTCTTTACTACTTCTCATTTGCTTATACCAACTGCATACATATTTAAAGTTTTGAAAAAAACATAAATATAATAATATTGATCATTCACGAGAAGTTTATGAAACAAATTTTTTTTGTTTAGCATGACCGCTTAGGGCATTCTAGGTTTATTATGATGCAAAAAGTAGTTACAAATTCATGTGAACACCCATTAGAGATCCATGAGAATCTTTTGTTAAGTGATTTCTCACGTACTACTTGTTCCCAAGATAAGTTGATAATAAGACCACCAACAAAAGAATTGATAAAGAATTCCTTACATTTTTAGAGCAAATATAGGTTGATACTTATGGATCACACCAACCACATGGATTATTTAGATATTTTATGGTTCAACTTTTGTTTGATGTCAATTTGCAACTAGGAGTTTGTGAGATTGTTATCTCAAGAAAATCAGTTGTGATAATGTTGGTGAGTTTACATCTCAAGCTTTTAAAGAGTATTGTATGATAATTGAAATTTATGTTGAACATACTGTGGAAAATGTTCATATACTCATAAGAGCTAAAATGTTAATATTTTCTTTGGGACATGCAATCTTGCTTATATGACTCTCTTGATAATGACATTTGGATGAAACTCTCTGAAGGAAATAATTTGCCCAACAATGCATATTCTTGAGAAGCATATTCTTTATGGACTAAAACAATCAAGTCACATGTTGTATAATGAACTTAGTGAGTACTTGCTAAAGGAAGGATAAAAAAAATCCTATTTGTGCATGTATTTTCATTAGAATATGAAAATAGATTTTCCATAGTTGTTATTTGTGTAGATAATGTAAATACTATTGGAACTCTTGAAGGGCTTCCAAAAACTATGGATTGATTAAAGAAATAATTTGAGATAAAGGACCTAGGAAGCACAAAGTTCTGTTGGAAAATTAAGTATTTAAATTGTGGAAGCAAAACTTCCAAGCTTATTTTGATTATGCCAAAGACTCAAGTCAAGAATCAAAATTCAATCAAGTTTCAAGAATCAAAGATACATTTACACAAGATTAAAGAAATAAAAAAGATTCAAGTGAAGATTCAAGAGAAGACTCAAGATATGCAAGAACCTCAAGAAAAACATCAAGGTAAGTATAAAAAGAATTTTTCAAAGAAAAGATTGAATAGCACAATTTGTCCAAAAGAATTTTTCAAAGAAAATCTTTTACCAGAGTTTTTACTCTCTGGTAATCGATTACCATAAGGCAGTAATCGATTACCAGAAGCTCAAAACAGTTTTATAACTATTGTCACAACATGCCCTTTTGCGGGCGTGCGAGGCGAGGCTCATGTTAGACAAGTGGCCTCTGATATCTTAAGAAGGGGGGTTGAATTAAGATATTCCAAACTGTTTCACCTAATTAAAAATGTATTTCACTTTTTACTCAAGTTATGAATTCCCTTAATGACAATCTTCTTAAATATTAATTCAAATGAAACAATTTGAATATGAATATAAAGCAATAATAAATAAAGGAGATTAAGGGAAGAGAAAATGCAAACTCAGTTTTATACTGGTTCGGCCACACCCTTGTGCCTACGTCCAGTCCCCAAGCAACCCGCTTGAAAGTTCCACTATCTTGTAAATTCCTTTTACAAGTTCTAAACACACAAGGACAATCCTTCCTTTGTGTTTAGAGATCCTTTACAACAAGAGACTCACAGTCTCTTAATCCCTTAGAGAATGAGAAGAAGAAGAAGAAGAACAAATCTCTCTAGAAAGAGATGGATTTTACAGATTGAGCACTCAAATAATTCCTTAATGAATTGCAATTGAATTGGCCAAGGAATTCTTAAGAGGATAAAATGAATTTGCTCTTTGAGAGGATAAACACTTTGTTGTTCTGAAAAATCTCTAAGCAATTTCGTGTTTAAGTCACATATATATAGACCATTGGTGGTCATGAATAAAGCCTTTGAAAAGTTGTGACTCTTGAAATTATTTTTCTGAAAATCCTGTCTGGTAATCGATTACAATAATTGTGTAATCGATTACAGCTTTTAAAATTTGAATTAAAACGTTTACTAACTGCTGGTAATCGATTACCAAAATTGTGTAATCGATTACACAGTCTAAAATTTCGAATTCAAATTTTTGTAGCTGTTATAAAACGTATTTGGCCACTGGTAATCGATTACATCCTCTGGTAATCGATTACCAGAGAGTAAAACCTTTGAGAAACACTTTTTAATTTAAATCACTTGGCCAAACCTTTGCTAATTCAATTAGGAATTCCCTTCCTAATATTCTAGTGATCATCTTGATGTTGTGACTTGTAATCTTGAAGTATTGTCTTGAATTTTAATCTTGAAAAGCCCATTTGCATCAATTGCAACACATCATCATGATCATCATCAAAACATCAAAGCCAATTGCATCTACAGCTCACGGGTGCGCTTTCCAAAGGAGGAAAGATGCGCGGAGTCGCCACCAACGTTTATTTGTGGGAAACGTCGAAAAAACCAAAGGAAACCGGTCAAAACGAAAATTCTAAGTTCGGGAGTTGTATTTACGTTTGAGGAAGGTATTAGCACCTCTCACGTTTGTCTCAAAGGACAACAGCCTATTTTTTAGAATTGTGAATTGTGTTATCTTACCTTTTATTTCTTTTTTATTTTTGAGGTCGACAAAAGCGGGGCTTTTGCTCCTACGTACCCTCCATCGAAGAGGAAATCAGATATACGTAGTTCTTTCTTAAGCGTGAATCAAGCGATTCTTTTTACTTGAAAGGTGATCATTTTAAGGTGTTGGACCTTAAAAATGATCCATTTACTTGATAAGGAAAACTGAGATGATAAACTTTCAAACCCTTTTTAGTGACTTTTTTTGTGGACGAGCTTGACTAGGCGAGTTGATTTTAGCCTTAGTTTCACTTTAGTTATTAGTCAATTCAATTAAGAACGAGAAATCACAAAGAGAAACGTCCGATTGATTTTTCCGCTTTTATTTTACTAAAAGGTATTTTTTATTATTATATTTATTATTTTACCTCTTTTTTTGATTTCCAACGTGGTTACGGCACGACCGAACGGTCGGAATTCATTTTAACTGAAATTAACGGATATTACAAATCAAATGATCGGTGGAAATTTATTTTATTTTTTGATTAGGCGAGAAATGACTTAAATAAATGACTGAAGCACGTCAAAAGGGAGTACGGAAAGTAAATGAAACGAGAATAAAAGTACACAAAACAAATGGGGACCGCCACGGGTACATAGAATGAATTAAAAAGTTGGATTTGGAAACTTACCCGTTGAAGAACGAAGAACGGATGAAGAACGGTGAATAACGGAGGAAAACCTTCATGGATTTGCTTATGGAAACATCTCGGAAGCGTTACGGAAGCACCTCGGCTTGGATTTTCTTCACGGAAACAATTTTTTTTCACCCAAAACAGTTGAAATACATCACCAGGGGGATCCCAGACCTTTAGAACAGCCCCCTTCAGCCTATTTATAGGAAAAAGGGGGAGGAGGTTGCCGCCCAGCTCGCCCAGGCTTCAAAAAATCATTCTGGAAGGCCCAATTCAAAATTTCGAAATTGCTATTTGCACCCCCCAATTTTGATAAGTTCACCCCCTTCTTTCGTAATTTACGGAAAAGTTACGGAAGCATATAAGACTTGATTTTATTCTTTTTTTCTCTTCCCTCTCACCCATATTAAGTGAAATATACTTATTTAGGGTTATAGGAATTTTACGAAAGCATTACGGGTGTCCCGGAATCCCATTTTTTAACCAAACGGGGGAGGTGGTTGCCACCTAGCTCGCCCAAGCGAGCTCAGCTCGCCCAGGCGAGCTAGGCTGCTTCCACCTTAAGCAAGAAATTGCCCAGGAACATCTAGAAGTGCCAGATTCGAAAATTACTATTTGCACCCCTATTTTACTAAATACACCCCCTTTCATTTTTTTTGCTGATTCTTGTTCTGTAACGTTACGAAAATTTACGAATTTCGTAACAACACTTATTTTCTTTCCGTAAGGCTACGGAACCTTACGGATCATGTATTTACTCTTTTTTAGCTTTCGAAGAAGTTACGGAAACTCACGGATTGTGTAACCATGCTTTCTTTTGATTTTCGGCGCATCTCGGGACTTCATATATTGTGCAACAAAGGGTGCCAAGTATCTCGAAGCGGCCAATCAAAGGTTGCATGTCATCAAGTAATAATCCCCGGACGAAATTAGGGTATGACAACTATTTTACAAAGTAGTAATCAATTACCATGGGCATGCACTCGATTACCAATGTTTTTGAACGTTGAATTTCAAATCTCAAGAGTCACAACTTGTGACAAAATATTTTCAAAATAGTGTAATCGATTACACAATATTTGTAATCGATTACCGGTGGTTTTTGAACGTTGGATTTCAAACCTCAACATGAAGAGTCACAACTTTTGATAAAATAAATTGTATAATCAATTACATCATAATGGTAATCGATTACCAGTGACTGGTTTTCAAAAATAAATTTCCAAAGAGTCACAACTTTTAAAGTGATTAGTTTTTGCCAAGAGTCACAACTTTTAAAGTGGCTGGTTTTTGAAGAAATTGCCTAGAGTAACAACTTTCTTAAAGTGACTGGTTTTGAAGAAATTGTCAAAAGTCACAACTTTTAACATGGTTTCTTCAAGACCCATCAAATGGCTATAAATATGTGACCATGGCACGAATTTCAAGAAAATCATTCACAACATCTTTCTAAGAGTTTTTGTTCAACACTTGCTTTGTCAAGAAAAGTTCATTGGTCAAAAACTTGTGCTATTCTATTTTCTTCCTCTCCTTCATTCTTACAAAAAGTTTTTCAAGAGACCTACTCTTGGTGACTGTTTTCAAGAGAAGGTCTTCTTGGTTGCAAACACTGAACACAAGGGACCAACGTTCCTTGGGTTCATTACATGAAGCAGGATTTGCTTCTTGGTTGATCACTGGACACAAAAGACCAACGTCTTTTGGGTTCATTGCAAGAAGTGGGTATAACTTTTTAGTTGTTATCGCTGGACACAAGGGACCAACGTTCCTTGGGGTTCATTGTAAGAAGTGGGAATAACTTCTTGGTTGTAATCACTGAACACAAAGGAGGGAAGTCCTTTGTGGTTCATTGCTTGTAAAGGATTTTACAAGGATAGTGGAAATCTTAAGCGGGTTGCTTGGGGACTAGACGTAGGCACGTGTTGTGGCCGAACCAGTATAAATCTTTTTTTGCATTCTCTCTTCCCTTAATCTCTTTTACTTTCTGTTGTGTTTATATTTCTTTAAGTTTACTTCTCCTTATTTGTTACTCGAGTAACTTACAATTAAAGAAATAATTGAATCTAGGGAATATCTAAGAAAGGGAAATTTTTAATTAGGAATAGTCAACGAAATCTTAATTCAACCCCCCCTTCTTAAAATTTTCTGAGGCCACTTGTCCAACATAAATAATAGAATTTGTGCACTAAGAATCTTATATTGCAAAGGTGCTTAAAAGGTTTTATATGAAAAATCACATTCACTATATGTTCCAATGATTAAAGGTCTCTAGATGTGAAATAAGATCCTTTTAGATGTTGTGAAAAAGGATGAAGAAGTACTTGGTCCTGAAGTATCATGTCTTAGTGTTATTGAAACACTAATATATTTTACTATGCATACATGACCTAATATATCATTTCCCTCTTATTCAATAGCAAAATATAATTATTAACCAATATGAAAACATTTAAGCATGTACTTCGTTATTTTAGAGATTATTTTTCATATCCTCTTAATGACATATCATAAGTTTACATGAGGTGATACAACAATTCCACGATAATATGTGAAACAAGCCAAAATAGGCACATCAACAAATCATGCAGAAATTTTAGTCAAACATGAGGAAAAATGACATCGACAATCATATGTGAAGACAATATTACATGTATTGCTCAATTGAAAGAATGTTACATCAAAGGAAATATAACAAGGCATATTTTACCAAAGTTCTTTTTCACCCATGATCTTCAAAAGAATGGTGATATAATATCGTTCACGTGAGAATCTAGAAGATTTCTTTTTTTACAAATTCATTATCACGGAAGACTTTTGAGAAACTAACTCACAAGATTGAATTTCTTCATCTTAAAGATGATTGCCTGCATGAGGGGGATAAATAAATACATTATGCATTCTTTTTTCCTCTGGCATGGTTTTGTCCCATTGAGTTTTCCTGACAAGATTTTTAATGAGGCAGGTGATTATGTATTGAAAGATGATATACTCTTTTTCCTTTAGTAAGTTTTTTCCCATATGATTTTTCCTAGCAAGGCTTTAACAAGACACATTCTTAGATGATGGACATCAAGGGGGAGTGTTATGAATAATCTAATTATGGATGCTCATATCTTTGATCAGATATGTTATTATTGTTTATGATTTTTCCTTATTTATGTTTATCTTTTGCAACTTCCCCAATTATATTTTATATTTATAAATAGTCTACTCCTCTTGGAAATAATATACATAATTATCATTCTCTCGAAAAAATCTTCTTCTCTGCTTTCTCTCTTTACCGTTCTCCTCCGATTTATACTATATTTAATACACTTGTTGATGAAAAATTACTTGCTAGCAAGTCTTATAATTTAGTGGTATGCAAAGGATCGGAATTCATATATTTGGTTTGATTTAATTTAATTTTAAAATTTTATTCAAAATTAAATCAAATTAGGTTATACTTAACATAACTAGCTAAATGCTAAAACTTATAAGCTATCTTATTAAATCATAAATGCTTGATAAAATTATTTATTGAAGTAGCTAAAAATATAAAATGACTTAAATGGCTATTTATATGATATTTTTATATATTATTTTTAATTTTATTTTATGGATAAAAATACATTTTGAGGTGTTATAATTATAGTTTTCAAATAATTTTAAACTCTTGCAATTTTTATTTATAGATGAATTGCTTCCATTATATTTTTAATTTTAAATATTATATCTTTCATATTATTTATTCTACTATTAATCTATACTATAATTTAAAATAATTTCAATCAACTTTAAAATTAACTAAAAATTACACTTAAGTAGACACTATACTTTTATATGTTAATAAGCATACTAGTTAAAATAAATATTATAATATAAAATTATTTAAAAAATAAATAAGTCTAACATTTTCCATTGTCAATTTTGTGAAGTATAATATTAAAATAATAGATTAAATATTATAAATAATTAAGTTATTAAAATAAAAATAGTGTAATATCAAAAAAATGTGTTGGAGGAATGAATAAAAAATAAATAAATAGTAAAATTCTATTATATTTAAAAAGTATAATAATGAAATTTAATAGATATTTAAAGGATAAAAAAGAATAAAATATAAAAAGTTAGAAGCTCGTGTTTTAAAAAAATCATTTGAAGTAGAATTTTAAAAGACGTTAAAAATTATTAAAAAAATATTTATTTAATAGTTAAATAAATTTTTCAATAAGTAAAAAAATTAAAAATTAACTTAAATAATTTGTTAAACATAACCTTATTTAACTACAAATTATATTTATACTTAATTTAACTAATATTTTAATTTTAAAAATCGAATCAAAGCCAGATACATCACTATTTAATTCTAAATCTTGAATCAAACTTATTTAGTTGTTCATATTTTTGTATTTTTTTTTTAAGTATAGTTGGTATGAAAAATGATTAGTCATTGTATTGGTTAATACAAATCAATTCCCAAAATAAGCAATTGCCTAAAGGAATGGACTTTGTTCCTCGATTGAGTTTTTAGTCCATTCTAAAGATCTTTTTAGCTTATCGTGGTAATGAGGTTAATTGTTACACTATATTACTACCAAAAAGAATTTGTGATAAAAGAAATGTTGTAAACGACTACATAAAATTGGCATAAATATAACTCAAAATTATAAAGAAAGCTGTTTAAATTGGAGCAAGTAAATGAAAATATGGAAATTTACATTGATATTGATCGGAAACATCTCTTATCTCATATTTTCTGCTACTTATCGAGATCTAAGCATAATCAGCAGCCATAACAATAACTCCCAAAATTAAAATTATACATTTGCCATGGGCAAAACGCGGTCAAACCAACTCTCCATAGCATGTTACATGTGATTTATGTGCAACAATTTGAGTATATAAAATTATTCCATCAAACTACGTTGATAGATGACAATTTTCCAAAACTTAGTGTTAATTATACTGTAATATTTGGGAACATTTGAGAAACAAGTGGGCAATGAGTCACTTTTAGAATTATTTTTTTATTCTCTGTGAACTCATAAGTAGCCTCCGGATTCACCTAACTCTTTATTATTTTCACTCGACATTTTGATATTTTTCAATTCCACTTGGACCGGATCGAGTTGAAATAAAGAGCATACATATATACCAAGAAGTATTTGTTTTACGGTATATACCATGAGGTATTAATATAGATATGTGCCATCATTTTTTTCTATTTTCTAAATTCTTTTTGCACCATTTTAATTATTGATTAGTCTTAATTGTTAATTAATCAGACAATTTTATTATTTGAGCTCATTTAGCTAATTTGATGTTTTAATCTAATTTTAGGAATTAATGAAACATTGGGCTTAATCCGGATTTTGGTTATGGACTTGAAGAGGGCAAATAAAGCAGCGCTTACCTTAGTTAATTTCTAATTAGGAAATTTCACAATTTTATTTTATGTTGTTCAGTGTTTATTTCGTTTTGGGCCAGAGTATTGTAATAGGGCCCAATGACTTTGAATGACTCTTTTTAAATAGCAGCCTTGGGATTCGTGCAAGGCCATTCTGTTATGCTATTCATTATTCAGAGCTTTTGTTTTAGGGTTTTATGTTTTCTGCTTTGATGTTACTGTTCACGTAATGCAATTTTACGTTTTCTGCTTCTAATTACAATTTCGTTTTCGTTCTTGCTTCTTCTTCTACTCTCATTTACGTTTCTATCTCATTTATATTTCTGTTCATTTACGTTTCTGTTTCATGTTTCATTTGTGTTTTCTGTTTGAATCCATGGAAGGCTAGATTTTCTGGTGTTGTTTCCTTTTGAGGACGAAGCCCAAATCTCTTTGAGGTTTCGCTTGTAATGTGGTTTCTTGGCAGTTTTCCCTTCATCAGTTGTCCCAAATTCGTGAATATTAATCAGTGCACGCTTAGTGTTTGATTAATTGCCTCTGAACCTAACTTGCGTTCATGCTTAATGGACGAAGGGCTAACTGGTGTATGTGGTGCCTAATCACGTATTGAAAATCCTAAGTTGATTTTCGCTTGGTAAATTGAAATAGGGTTGGATTAAGTGGTTGACTGTTAAGGACGAATTCTCCTTAACCCAGGATAAGAGAATGACTTTTGAATCAAAGGAAACAACCCGTTTTTAATATTAGTAGTTTCGTATTCCAGTTTACTTGTTCTGCTCTTTAATCACAAAACAAACAAACCCCCCCAATCGTTAGTGTTACTGCAAGTATATTATGAACATTTGGTTTGTCACTGTTCGTTGGGAAACGACCTAGGATCACTTCCTAGTTACTACATTTTCATGTTTATTTGATTCGGGTACGGCCTCGATCAATCATATTAATTTAAAATTCAAGCTATAGTTCATAGAATGACAAGTTCACAACGACTAAGCTTGTGAAATAATTTATTTTGGGCACGTAACTTCATTTTTTTTCAAAAAAAAAAAAACAAATTAACTATTTATTGTATTTCTTTTGCAAAAAAATTATGTTAATTGCTTAAACCATAAGGTATAACTAACCTGATCTCGTTTTAAAAGATATATGACTATTTATTTTTACCACGTACTATTTTCATTAAAAATAATTAAAATTTATGTATATCCAAATTGTGTCGTTTCAAACGTAATATGAGTATATTGTAAAATTCTCCTTAATCTTAATTAAAAAAAGAAAATTCTTAAATCTTTAATGGATTATTTTGCTAATTGGGGACACTAAAAACCACATTACAAAGGACATAGTTGAGGATTTTATTCTTCCTTTCTTTTGGTGATAGGATTTGATTCCTACTAATTATGTATAATTTGGTCAATAAAAATAATTATTGTATTCCCTTTCGTGTTTAAGACTTAAGAGGATTCCCTTACTTTTATAATGCAATTTCTTAGTTATCCTATTATGTTTTCACAAGATTCTAAAAAATCACATCAGAATCAAGCACAATGTCTAACTTAATTGTTATTTAAAAATGTTTTAATCAACTGATAGCATATTCCGTTTGCGTATTAGCGTTTGTCCACTGTCAACATAAAATTATGTCTTACGATTTTTTAATATTGTTCTAAGAACCTAACACCTAAATGATTCTTAAATTAACTGAGGGACAATGTGTGGTGAGCACTAGGAAAATTAGTATTGGACCTTTCGCAAGTTGCAACTACATGATGAAGATTCCACAATATTTGAGTAGGGTTATTTTAAGATTCATTTTTCTTAAGAGGGTCAATCCAACAACAAAACAATTAAAGTCTAAGTTTTAGACTCACCAATAAAATAATATTTGCTAAAAAATTTTAATATAAAAAAATCTCATTTGTTGAAAAAAAATTCAACACAACTCTTATTTAAATTAAAACAATCTCTCTCAAAATTTGTTTTAGGTCTTACTTACTGTTAAGTTGATTATGCTACTTAAAAGAAAAAATTGAGTCAAAGAACATTTGAGAAAAGAAACTTCTAAACATTTTTATGATTTTTTAAGCTAATTTTTAAAAACTTTTGACTTACACTTCTCCTTTTTCTTCTTTATTTCAAATTCTAAAAATACACTATTAAAAAATTTCAACTTACTAGTAATTTAATTTTTTATACAATTATCAAATTACTTTAACTTTACATTTAAAACTCTTATTTTACTCTTAACTAACTTATATATATATATATATACTATCTATCTCTACTATCTACTATATTATAAAAGAGAACCTCAGGAAAATTAATGGTGTGCCCCTTTTTAGAAAATTGACACCTGTCTCTTTTCCTGGGTTTATGGTCATTTTAACCTTGCTTCATTTGTTGACACATGTATTTTTTCCTTCTTCATTTGTTGACACCTGTAGTTTGCCCTTCTTCATTTGTTGACACGTAGGTTGAGGGAGCTGGTGCTAGAGCAAGCAAAAAGCCACGCCTCAATTACATGCCACAGAGCTTCCTGTATTGTTCAAATTCAAGTTTTTCCTTTCTTTTTCTTCTTCTCATTCCCAATTCAATTTTCTTTCTTTTTGAAATTCACCGTTTATAGTTTTTGAATAAAAAAATGTGGATATTTAGCGCCTAATTAGGTTTCATCTTTTATGAATTTTCTTTTGATAACTGTTTTTCGTTGCATGTAATTTTACATGATCTTTTGCTTATATATTTTTGTGGTCTTTATGGATGCTTCATTGCTGTATATTGATTTTGTTCAGAGTTTTATGGGAAACTCTACGTGTTTTCCTGCATTTTCCTCCGTGCTTACTTATCTGGATTTGCATGCAAGCTTTGCAGCTCACAGCATCTTACTCGCAAAGGTTTTTTCTTTCCCGATCTTTTTTTCCTTTCCTTCTATCTTTTTCAATAGGTTGTCACCGTTTTCCTCCGTAGGAAAGAGATTCATGGGGCCATCGAAGGTTACAGAGGATATGGATACTTATCGTATAAGGCCCTTTCCCTTATTGCTAATTCCCACTCCCTTTATTAATTTGCTTTTCATCTTTTATTGATTTGCTAATCTCCGTAGGTTTCATTTTTTATTAATTTGCTTTTCATAATTGTTTTTATTCTCTGTCGAAGATCATTAACATTATTATTCCAATCTTGATTATTGTTTTTTATTTGGCAAATTCGCAGCATGTAATTCTGCAAAGCGGTCTAGCTTGTGTTTTTGGTAATTTTCAACATGGGTGGACTTTCTATATTGTTTCCTGGGATACTTACATGGACTAATAATTTCATCTAGCTTTATTGATCTTTTTTGGCATTGTTATAGACAGTTCTATGTTGTTTGTTTTTTGACTAAATTGGGTTACAATTTTGTAACACGGGGAGCTTAGTAAATTCATTAACCACTGACATGAGATCAAAGTAGCACCTCTAGCAAGGAAGAATAGTTGGCAACTAACCATCATTAACCTTGGACTGAGGTAACTATAACAGCTCTCTTTAAGTTCTTTTTTTTTTTGTTAATTATGTCAATGTTTGAGGTTTTGAGTTTAATTTCCCTGCCATTATGTTCTGCATTTTTGGTCTGCTGCTTTGAGTTTCAAATTAAGAATATAAATTGCAAGATACATGTTTATGTTATTTTCAGTTGGAAAGATTTGCTTACTTTACTTTCCAATTAAAATTTGAAATTGGATCTTACATCATGGATATGTAATTAACTTTCCCATAAACACCCCTATTTGAATTTTGATACCCCATTAGTTCCTCACCAAGCTTGCTTCACAATGTCGGCTTCTTTTTTTCAGGAGCTTCCATTCCCATTTATTAAAGGCCCGAGATGGTTTTCCCTTTGCTGGTGTAAGATCTTTGACTCTTCGATCTATAGTGGTCAATATTCTTGCCTTTTGCTGAAATTAAACATTGCAATTTTCAGTTTATAGAATTAAGCTTTTTTTAATTGTTGTCAAGTCAACTCAATTGAGAAAATTAGAACCACAAATCTTTTGGTGTGTTCAAAAATTTCTAAGAGCAAGATCCATTGAAATGATTTTTATGGTTGAAGAGATATTGTTATATTTGGCATGATGTGGATTATTTGTTTTAACTTTGCAGCTTATTGATTTACAAGGTACTTTGATAAAGAGGTGTCTGGGTCTAAAAACTCTTAATCAAAGAAGAAAATGCTTAACCAAAAGAAAATCAAGGGTATGTAATCATTTTGTGTTGGTGCCTAATCAGTCTTGATATGAAATAAAAGGGTACAAAATTGGAAATTGGTTGCTTCTCATGAGACTGAATATTTATTCTTGAAGGTTGATGCTACTATCTTCTAAAAGGTACATTACATTATTGAAGTTTTTAATTTATATTTTTCTCTCAATGATTTCATTTACATCATTGCATTATGAAGTGTTAATCCCCTTATTTTCCCTTTTTCTGAGCATCTTCCTTTCATTTTTGGTGAGTAGTTACATGTATATATTTATGTACACTTCATCTCATTTTTTTTTACCAATTGATTGCTTGCAATTAAGTTGATGGTGCTTGCATAGAACAAAAACAAGGAAAGGGTTATTACTATCAGACACTCATGGTCAACATGTGCTCTATTAGGCTGAAGTGTATCAGCACTAGAGCTTTTGTTTGCATTTTCTTGGACAAGGGACTCCAATAGGTGCTACTGGGCACTGTGCGCCACTACTTTGCTGAGTTGCCTCTCTCTAACATTGACACTCGCACTTATACATCTTTGGGGTATTACTACTGATTTGTTATCGGACATTTTGATTTTTTATTCTAATTTTTTACTTTTCTATTTTCTAATTATAATTTTTTCTTCCCAATATATTATAAAGTGCACGCTAATATGTAAAAGGTTTTACATATGAATGATTAATTTACAAAACCAAGTGATTTATGAACTAAGAGCAAATATATTGCTTCTATTGCTTTGCTATTTTGTGATGAATTGTTGATTAATAGCAACAGTGTGTCTTCCTTTATAAGTAAAGGTTATTGCAGATTTCAATCCCATATTATTTATGTGAATGATAAATTTAAAATAAACCTGATATTTAAAAAGAACTATTATTAAAAAAAAAACTTTGATTCTTTTTTAGCTGTCTATTTGTTCTGGTTGATTGATCTCTCATTGAATTTTTTAGCCCCTTTTTATGTCTGTATATATAAAAATGTTTCAGGCTCTGTGTGAGGAGTTAACTAGAAAAGTTGCCACTTTGGTGGCAGAGAATGAAAACCTAAAGAGGGTATGGTACTATCTCTTATTTGATATCTTATTAACATTTTCCTTTTCCACTTCCTCTTTATTTTGTTGCACTTATTTGTATGAAACATCTATTTAAGATATTTATAATTTCTCAATTTATTTAATCCCGTTTGATGTTTACCTGATCATTCACTATATCTCATTTTGTGGCATTTCTGACAAAAAGGAGAAAGAATTGGCTTTGAAAGAGTATGAGTCTTTGGAGACTACAAATAAGAACTTGAAGACACAGGTAAGATGTTTTGCTATGGTAGAAATCTGTAAGCATAATATAACTTTTGTTTGCAAAGAAAGTATATCAATACAGGTAAATCAACATTATCTTCCATTTGCAGATAGCCAAGTCAATAAACACTGAAGTGGAGAAAACTCCTGTTGAGCCTGTGTCATCTGTGGCTGAGATAACACCTTCATCCGGTAATGGTCCATGGTTCCTTTATAACCATTTTCCAGTTCCACAAATATTTTGGCCTTCCATCCTTCAGTCTTCTAATCCAATTCATCTACAAAATACATCATTTAATTCCATCGCCATTCCACCTAATGCTAATGTTTCATGTTCTTCCGAGTCTGAATCACATCACAAGCAAAATAACCTTATAAATGATAATCGAACTCGAGTAATCACTTTTTAAAATTTTATTTTGATCTATCCTTTTGATTTTTGAGGTTGTAAGTTTCTTTCTTTAGCTTAATCACTAGAAGAAGATAAGAAAGCTTTTGAAATGACTGAGTCAAAAGAGGCAACATTGCTTGAAGCATAGAAGATTTCCTGTCGTAAATCTGAAGTGGATTTCAAGTTCCTGTGTTCTTTGCTGGTTTCTCAAGTCAAGAATTGGGAAGTAACACATTCCTGTTTTCGGGATTTATTGTTCTTTATTATTATTATTATCATCATCATCATCATCATCATCATCATCATCATCATCATCATCATCATCAAGTCATGTTTTAGGAAATTGGAGGATCTGATGGTGCAACTTCTCCAGCAGTTGAGGCTTTAACCTTCTCTCATACTTACTGTTTGCTGCTAGCTTTAATTCAATTTAGTTGTCCACCATTTTTTCCTGCATTATTTAAATTCTACTCATCTTAATTTTTTGCTTAATATTTTTTAAGCATTTAATTTAAACCTGATTCTTGCCGAGTTTCAGTTGGTGATATCTAATTATGATACCATTGACAAGGTAGTGTGCTTATTGGATAAAAGCATTGAGTGCACATGCTCTTATGCATTTATTTTTCATCTTTTCTAGACTCTAGAATGTCATGTCTCCTGATAATTGAGATTATCTAATTTTGAATTTTGTCATTAAGTTAGGCCATTTTTTTTATATAATCTTGGACTGCTTTTGTCGTTCAACTTCTTTGTAGGGAAAGAAAAGAAGAATACCCTAATTGTATTTTCTTATGTATATATTGAAATTAATTTCATAGCATCTATTCAAGCAATGTTGTTGGTACCCTTATTGTATTAATTTATAAATTGAAATTAATTTAATTTACTCTTAAATATCTGAGTCTTCCCCAATGGCTGAGGAATCTAGCACTCAAGCAAGTATTTCAAGAATAATCATGCTGGCTGAGGCTTTGTTTGAGGTTTTAACCTTCTCTCATGCTTATTGTTTGCTGCTAGTAATTCAATTTAGTTGTCCACCATTTTTTCCTGCATTATTTAAATTCTACCCATCTTAATTCTTTGCTTTATATTTTTTAAGCATTTAATTTAAATCTGATTCTTGCTCAGTTTCAGTTGGTGATATCTGATTATGCTACGATTGACAGGGTAGTGTGCTTATTAGATAAAAGCATTCTGAGTGCACATGCTCTGATGCATTTGTTTTTTCATCTTTTCTAGACTCTAGAATGTCATGTCTTCTGATAATTGAGATTATCTAATTTTGAATTTTGTCATTAAGTTAGGCCATTTTTTTATATAATCTTGGACTGCTTTGGTCGTTCAACTTTGTAAGGAAAGAAAAGAAGAATAGTTTCAAATAGGTAGGTTTCCTGTTTTCGGGATTTATTATTATTATTATTATTATTATTATTATTATTATTATTATTATTATTATTGTTATTGTTCTTGTTCTTGTTTGTTGTTGTTGTTGTTGTTGTTGTTGTTGTTGTTGTCTAATGAAATTTGACTCCATTTCAGAAAATGAAAATCTATACTGTTTGCAATTAAACCTTATATAGTTGAATCCTGCTATTGGTGGAAAAGGTGGTGTCCAACCATGGGACGATTTTCTTGAAGAAATGGATTTTGATGATGGAGATGAAATCTCTATTTACTATAGGTATTATGAAAAAAATTTGGGATATCATAATTAGGAGGCAGGAGGATTGGGAGGATACTGACATCAACTAGACTACCTTTAGTTCCAACAAACTCTGTTAATGTTTACTTACCCTATTTTGCTGTTAATCTCCATTTTCCTGTTAATCAACTTTATTATTTTGGTGTCCATCAACATTTAGAGAACGCTTACCAAACAACATGTGCATGTGCACAGGTTGCAAACTAGTGTGTGTATATATATATATCAAACACTATTCTGACCTTCATTTTTAGTGTTGCTACAAGGTTATGTTATAATTTGGAGTGACATGCAGGTTGTCGGAATTCCATGTGTTGTGATCCATGAATTACAATTTTATCTATTTATGACTTTCATAAGGGAATTATTATTTCTCCTTACAAAACTTAAAA